>NW_018736194.1:0-43911 GCF_002204515.2 Aedes aegypti | reverse complement strand
TGCGCTACGTAGCCAAAGGAATTTTTGTTTTGCGCATAGCTCAGTAGTCTGACCACTTAGAAAGATGGCGTCTTCGGCAAAGTTGCTCAGTATCACAAGGGCTAACATTATTGAGCAGAAAGTTTCGAAATTTTGCCACTAGGCGGCGCTAATGAGCTAATAATTTTTGTTTTGCGCATAGCTCAGTAGCCCGACCACTTAGAAAGATGGCGTCTTCGGCAAAGTTGCTCAGTATCGCAAGGGCTAACATTATTTGAACCGAAAGTTTCAAAGTTTTGCCACTAGGTGGCGCTAGTGAGCAAGGAATTTTTGTTTTGCGCATAGCTCAGTAGTCTGACCACCTAGAAAGATGGCGTCTTCGGCAAAGTTGCTCAGTATCACAAGGGCTTACATTATTTGAGTCGAAAGTTTCGAAATTTTTCCACTAGATGGCGCTAGTGAGCAAGGAATTTTTATTTCGTGGATAGCTCAGTAGTCTGACCACTTAGAAAGATGGCGTCTTCGGCAAAGTTGCTCAGTATCACAAGGGCTAACATTATTTGAGCCAAAAGTTTTGAAATTTTGCCACTAGGCGGCGCTAGTGAGCAAGGAATTTTTGTTTTGCGCATAGCTCAGTAGTCTGACCACCTAGAAAGATGGCGTCTTCGGCAAAGTTGCTCAGTATCACAAGGGCTAACATTATTTGAGTCGAAAGTTTCGAAATTTTTCCACTAGGTGGCGCTAGTGAGCAAAGAATTTTTGTTTTGCGCATAGCTCAGTAGTCTGACCACTTAGAAAGATGGCGTCTTCGGCAAAGTTGCTCTGTATCACAAGGGCTAACATTATTTGAGTCGAAAGTTTCGAAATTTTGCCACTAGGTGGCGCTAGTGAGCAAGGAATTTTTATTTCGTGGATAGCTCAGTAGTCTGACCACTTAGAAAGATGGCGTCTTCGGCAAAGTTGCTCAGTATCACAAGGGCTAACATTATTTGAGCCAAAAGTTTTGAAATTTTGCCACTAGGCGGCGCTAGTGAGCAAGGAATTTTTGTTTTGCGCATAGCTCAGTAGTCTGACCACCTAGAAAGATGGCGTCTTCGGCAAAGTTGCTCAGTATCACAAGGGCTAACATTATTTGAGTCGAAAGTTTCGAAATTTTTCCACTAGGTGGCGCTAGTGAGCAAGGAATTTTTGTTTTGCGCATAGCTCAGTAGTCTGACCACTTAGAAAGATGGCGTCTTCGGCAAAGTTGCTCAGTATCACAAGGGCTAACATTATTTGAGCAGAAAGTTTCGAAATTTTGCCACTAGGCGGCGCTAATGAGCTAATAATTTTTGTTTTGCGCATAGCTCAGTAGCCCGACCACTTAGAAAGATGGCGTCTTCGGCAAAGTTGCTCAGTATCGCAAGGGCTAACATTATTTGAACCGAAAGTTTCAAAGTTTTGCCACTAGGTGGCGCTAGTGAGCAAGGAATTTTTGTTTTGCGCATAGCTCAGTAGTCTGACCACCTAGAAAGATGGCGTCTTCGGCAAAGTTGCTCAGTATCACAAGGGCTAACATTATTTGAGTCGAAAGTTTCGAAATTTTTCCACTAGGTGGCGCTAGTGAGCAAAGAATTTTTGTTTTGCGCATAGCTCAGTAGTCTGACCACTTAGAAAGATGGCGTCTTCGGCAAAGTTGCTCAGTATCACAAGGGCTAACATTATTTGAGTCGAAAGTTTCGAAATTTTTCCACTAGGTGGCGCTAGTGAGCAAGGAATTTTTGTTTTGCGCATAGCTCAGTAGTCTGACCACTTAGAAAGATGGCGTCTTCGGCAAAGTTGCTCAGTATCACAAGGGCTAACATTATTTGAGCAGAAAGTTTCGAAATTTTGCCACTAGGCGGCGCTAATGAGCTAATAATTTTTGTTTTGCGCATAGCTCAGTAGCCCGACCACTTAGAAAGATGGCGTCTTCGGCAAAGTTGCTCAGTATCGCAAGGGCTAACATTATTTGAACCGAAAGTTTCAAAGTTTTGCCACTAGGTGGCGCTAGTGAGCAAGGAATTTTTGTTTTGCGCATAGCTCAGTAGTCTGACCACCTAGAAAGATGGCGTCTTCGGCAAAGTTGCTCAGTATCACAAGGGCTAACATTATTTGAGTCGAAAGTTTCGAAATTTTTCCACTAGGTGGCGCTAGTGAGCAAAGAATTTTTGTTTTGCGCATAGCTCAGTAGTCTGACCACTTAGAAAGATGGCGTCTTCGGCAAAGTTGCTCAGTATCACAAGGGCTTACATTATTTGAACCGAAAGTTTCGAAATTTTTCCACTAGATGGCGCTAGTGAGCAAGGAATTTTTATTTCGTGGATAGCTCAGTAGTCTGACCACTTAGAAAGATGGCGTCTTCGGCAAAGTTGCTTAGTTTCACAAGGGCTAACATTATTTGAGCCGAAAGTTTCGAAATTCTGCCACTAGGCGGCGCTAGTTAGCCAAGAATTTTTGCAAATGTAAAGTTGCTCAGTATCACAAGGGCTAACATTATTTGAGCCGAAAGTTTCAAAAGCTATCCACGAAACAAAATTATTTGCTCACTAGCGCCGCCTAGTGGCAAAATTTCGAAACTTTTGGCTCAAATAATGTTAGCCCTTGTGATACTGAGCAACTTTACATTTGCAAAAATTCTTGGCTAACTAGCGCCGCCTAGTGGCAGAATTTCGAAACTTTCGGCTCAAATAATGTTAGCCCTTGTGAAACTAAGCAACTTTGCCGAAAACGCCAACTTTCTAAGTGGTCAGGCTACTGAGCTATCCACGAAACAAAAATTATTTGCTCACTAGGTCCGCCTAGTGGCAAAATTTCGAAACTTTTGACTCAAATAATGTAAGCCCTTGTGATACTGAGCAACTTTACTTTACAATTCTTGGCTAACTAGCGCCGCCTAGTGGCAGAATTTCGAAACTTTCGGCTCAAATAATGTTAGCCCTTGTGAAACTAAGCAACTTTGCCGAAGACGCCATCTTTCTAAGTGGTCAGGCTACTGAGCTATCCACGAAACAAAAATTATTTGCTCACTAGGTCCGCCTAGTGGCAAAATTTCGAAACTTTTGACTCAAATAATGTAAGCCCTTGTGATATTGAGCAACTTTGCCGAAGACGCCATCTTTCTAAGTGGTCAGGCAACTGAGCTATGCGCAAAACAAAAATTCTTGGCTCACTAGCGCCGCCTAGTGGCAAAATTTCGAAACTTTCGGCTCAAATAATGTTAGCCCTTGTGATATTGAGCAACTTTGCCGAAGACGCCATCTTTCTAAGTGGTCGGGCTACTGAGCTATGCGCAAAACAAAAATTCTTGGCTCACTAGCGCCGCCTAGTGACAAAATTTTGAAACTTTCGGCTCAAATAATGTTAGCCCTTGTGATACTGATCAACTTTGTCGAAGACGCCATCTTTCTAAGTGGTCAGGCTACTGAGCTACCCACGAAACAAAAATTATTTGCTCACTAGCGCCGCCTAGTGGCAAAATTTCGAAACTTTTGGCTCAAATAATGTTAGCCCTTGTGAAACTAAGCAACTTTGCCGAAGACACCATCTTTCTAAGTGGTCAGGCTACTGAGCTATCCACGAAACAAAAATTATTTGCTCACTAGGTCCGCCTAGTGGCAAAATTTCGAAACTTTTGACTCAAATAATGTAAGCCCTTGTGATATTGAGCAACTTTGCCGAAGACGCCATCTTTCTAAGTGGTCAGGCTACTGAGCTATGCGCAAAACAAAAATTCTTGGCTCACTAGCGCCGCCTAGTGGCAAAATTTCGAAACTTTCGACTCATATAGTGTTAGCCCTTGTGATACTGAGCAACTTTGCCGAAGACGCCATCTTTCTAAGTGGTCTGGCTACTGAGCTATGCGCAAAACAAAAATTCTTTGCTCACTAGCGCCGCCTAGTGGCAAAATTTTGAATCTTTCTGCTCAAATAATGTTAGTCCTTGTGAAACTGATCAACATTGTCGAAGACGCCATCTTTCTAAGTGGTCAGGCTACTGAGCTACCCACGAAACAAAAAATATTTGCTCACTAGCGCCGCCTAGTGGCAAAAATTCGAAACTGTTGGCTCAAATAATGTTAGCCCTTGTGATATTGAGCAACTTTGCCGAAGACGCCATCTTTCTAAGTGGTTGGGCTACTGAGCTATGCGCAAAACAAAAATTCTTGGCTCACTAGCGCCGCCTAGTGGCAAAATTTCGAAACTTTCGGCTCAAAATAATGTTAGCCCTTGTGATACTGAGCAACTTTGCCGAAGACGCCATCTTTCTAAGTGGTCAGGCAACTGAGCTATGCGCAAAACAAAAATTCCATGCCCACTAGCGCCGCCTGGTGGCGTAATTCCGTATCAGAATGACCACCACATGTCAGCCCTTGAGCTACTGAACAACTCTTCCGAAGACACCAACCTTCAAAAACATCAGGATTCAGAGATATCATATGTTACAAAATTTTGCATTCTTATCCCTCATGGTTCATATAGTGCAAATCAGAAAAAGCGCCCCTACCGGCCAAGTTCTCAACTAAAAGGATGATCCTTAACTCCTAAAGGTAGATCGTACTTAGTACTGAAACTTCGCCGAAGACAGTACTGTACTATCTCTTTTGGCATACGAGATATTCAACGACACCCCCAAAGTGATGAAATCCCATAAGCCCTGGGTCTCCTATAACGTCCTGGTGTGTCTTATAGGAGTGAGCGTAATAGGAGTGCACGTTATAGGAATGCGTTTAATAGGAGACCCGACTGTACATAAATATTTCAAAACTCACGGGTCGAATTGTCACATGAAGTGGAAGTTGTCAAAAAGCTCGAGTGACTGAGCCGTGTCGAGCATTTTTTTCGGTTGAAAGTGACTCCAGTCGAGTCATTCTGGTCGACTAGACTTGCGATATAGAGCCCTGAAGGCTTGTTGCCAAGAAAAGTAAATTCGTCCCAGAAATTTTTAAGAAAATTACATTTCTTAAATCGCAGTAGGGTAGAATCACCGATTTTGGCCATACGCCAATTGTATCCATAGTGGATTATACACCGTTTTACATAGCCAATAAGTATGAAACCTTCAGTATTGAGTAGAGCACATTCCCATGATAGAGCTACATTCATTTACACGTCCAAATTGATTCAGAACATAAGAGAAACAACTCATTTTCCTTATAATTTTAACTACCATACACCTAATTTGGCCAGGGTACTCCTAATTTGGCCACTCTCATGAAAAATCAATGCGATTGGCCAATTTAGGAACCAAAGTTAAATCTCTGGCCAAAACTGGTTCTGGTGACATATAGGGGCCTATTTTGTAAATCGAGCATATTCATGTGACTCGTCTGTAATCACTGTCGATCAAAGTAAGCATGCATATTTCAGATGTCACTCGTCGACTCCCATAGTAATCCAGTCACATAGAGTGACAACTGTCGAAAAACTCGAGTGACAGACCGTGTCGAACGATATTTTTTGGTCGACAGTGACTCCAGTCGAGTCATTTTGATCGACTCGACTTATAAAATAGACCCCATAATAACCAACGAAATTTCCAAAGCGGAAAAATGGTTTTGGCTCAGTTTTTATATTTTACATACATAATATGGGTTGAAAGCTTGCATTTGACATATTTGTAGTATAAATGCGGCTTCCCATGTAATTTTTATTGACATTTACTCTTAAACTGGCCAAAAGCGGTGCTTTAAGCTGTTGAGAACAAATCAGCATTTTTTTTCATTGGGGCTTATCTGCATTCATCGGTTTCTTTTAATTGTTGCTCTCTTTACGTTACTGCATAAATCTTGCTTCATTAGCAATAAATATTACAGATTTATATAGTTTAACGAAGTTATTTATACAATTTAGCCAAGATCGATGAAGAGAAATCGCTCATGTCAGTTAGGCCCTATTGAAGTAACAACACAGAAATGTCATTTCAAATGGAAATTCTGAAGCGAATGTTTTGGCCCATTCAGTCAAGGAGTTTCCTTACTTTTCTTGAGCGAAACAAGAAACAGTAACAGTAACAGTACTTAGCTTAAGTATTTAAATGCTCTTGACTCTACCCCATTACTCCGAATCCCATTAACTTGAATGCCATCCACCCGAATTTCATTATCCCGAATGCTGTTGCCCCGAATGTACAAATACTTCGAATGACATTGCCCCGCGATTATGGCTGGGCATGGCGTACCATTGGTACCTCGCGTACCTGCAGGATTAAAATAGACCCCTTCGAGTGGTCCTTAGTCTCTTGCCCAGCAATTCCTATCCCTACCTCCTCATGGTACTGGCCAACCCCGGTGAGAACTTTGATCATATGCTGACAGAGAAGGGGGAGTTTGCTCTAGCTTTTGCTTCAGCAAACCTGGAGCGTCTGTACTCCATGTTAGGAGCGTCTGTTCTCCATGTCAGGGGCGGCTGATCATCGTCCGATTGTCAGAGAAGGACCCTAAGATGAACTGCGTACTATGGTCCTCCGAACATTTAGGAGGAATGGTCCTCCGGAAATCTTGGAGGTTGGTGTCAGACGGGGTGAAAATTTCAGGTCAATCGGACAACTAGAAACCGAGATATAAGACTCTAAACTTGATCATTTTGTATGGAAAAACTTTATTCTGTCCAGTACTGTATCTATTGAAAAACTATCACAACAAGAAATCTTATCGGCACTAAAGAACCTGGATGCAACTAAGGGAGCAGGACCGGATGGCATTGCACCCGTGTTCTTCAAAAATCTCTCAGAAGAACTTACCCTTCCCTTAGAACGCCTTTCCAACATGTCTCTAAATAATGGAAAATTCCCAGAAGCATAGAAATCCTCATATTTGGTGCCTGTTTCAAATCAGGTACAAAATCTGACATACGGAACTATCGCGAAATTGCCATTATCTCCTGTATTACCAAACTCTTCGAATCTCTCGTAAACGACAAAATTTTCCAGCAAGTAAAAAACCAAATTACTTGTAGGCAGCATGGCTTTTTTAAAGGCCGCTCAACATCTTCCAATCTGCTAGAATTTGTATCTTTCATTCTCAACGCAATGGACAATGGCAAGCACGTAGAAGCCCTCTACACTGACTTCAGTAAGGCATTTGACCGAATCGACATACCATTATTAATCTTCAAATTGCAAAAAATAGGAATGGAACCAGGACTCTTGAGTTGGATCCAGTCATATCTATCACATCGGAAACAAATAGTGCGCTTTCAAAATAAATTATCAGCACCCATTGTGATGGTGAACATTGTGGTTTGTCTTGCCGTGCGGTGTTAATTAAATTTTAATTTACGTGTGAAATCAGCAGAGTGCCGCGAAGAAATTACAATCTGCGTGTGCCTAAAAGTGTTTGTGATCAGGATAAGTAGAAGACAGTAGTCTCTCCGTTGCCTGTTGTGTTTAAATTGAATTTAATTTCCCTCGCCACGGCTGCAAGTGACGGTGCCATAAGGCAATTTCGTCAGCAAGCTGTGGTTGAGTTTGTTTGTGCGGTATTGTTTCACTGTTTGTCTCTCTGTGTATCGTTGTGCGCTTTAACTCCTCGGTAGTCATTGCGGGGGGATGGAGTGCGGGGCATGCAGGGGGGGGATTGCGATCAACGGGCTGCCATTGTTTTGTTTCCGATGCGAGAAATACTTCCATGCGCAGTGTTCCTCCGTTGAAAACAAGGCAGCAGCAAGGTTGATCACAGATAATGCAAATGTTTTTTTCAAGTGTGATGATTGCCTATCTCGTCCGAGTTGTGGTGAGCAGAACAGTAGCGTGTTTAATATCGGATCAATGGAAGAAGATATGAAGAAAATTTCTTCACTTTCGGATTCTATCGATGGTATTCGAAACCAACTGGCTGCTCAGATAGGCAACGCGTTAAAGTCCGGTATGGAAGAATTGGTACAGAATGTTAACGGCACTCTTAATGAGGCTGTAAATAATATTGAGAAATTAATTAATGGCAAAATGGAAAATATGACAAGTGCATTTTTTCAATTTAATGCGGATAAAATGAAATTAGCTACAATGAAAAGTACG
Source organism: Aedes aegypti (assembly GCF_002204515.2). NCBI lineage: Eukaryota > Metazoa > Arthropoda > Insecta > Diptera > Culicidae > Aedes > Aedes aegypti. Next base: position 35,898 of record NW_018736194.1, on the reverse strand, counting down.
CGTGATGCATCTAGGTCGGTTCATTTGGAATCAACCTCTAGTGCACGGAAAAAAACGGAAAATAAGTAATACAGATGAAATTGATGATTTTGATAATGACGATGTTTTTGAAGACGCGAATCCTTTTGTTACAGTAGTTAATAAAAAAGCTCGGAAAAGTAAAAGTAAAGGTCCTAAACCAAATTCACCAAAAAAAAGTGAGACTCGTCCGGTTATTGTGATTAAACCAACGTCCAATCAGAGCAGCGAGGACACTCGCAAATTTTTGTTTGAAAAACTTGATCCAAAAATACACAAGATAAGTAGCTTTAGAAACGGGAAAGATGGCTCCGTAATTGTGAAGTGTGCAACAGGATATAATGTTGATCTTGTGAAAAATGGCATGCAAAACGATCTGGGTGAAAACTACAGCGCTGTTGTCCCAACATCGGTGCCAAGATTGAAAGTGTTGGGTATGAGCTATAAATATTCCTCCGATGTCATCATTGACTATTTAAAAGGTCATAATGAAGATATCGCGATTAATGATGTGAAAGTATTAAATGTTTATGAAAATCCACGCTTCCGATACAAGCAATACAATGCCGTAATCGAAGTAGATGTTGATACGTATAGCTGTCTCTTAACTGCCAAAAAAGTTAATGTAAAATTTGATCGGTGCCTTGTAGTTCCCGCGGTTAGTGTATTAAGATGCTTCGAATGTGGAGAATTCGGGCACATGAGTACGAAGTGCAACAACAGCACTGCGTGCTCTAAGTGCAGCGGAAGTCACAAAACATCGGAGTGTACGTCAACCGTATTGAAATGTGTAAATTGTATAAAAATGAATAATGAACGTAACATGAACTTGAATATTAATCATCCAGCTTTCAGTAAGAATGAATGTATGGCATATAAGAAGCTATTTGATCAGAAAAAAAAGCAGCTTGCATTTCAATAAATAGCAAACAAGTTCCAGTAGTAATGTGAACCAATTAGACATTTTGTATTTTAATATTGCTGGATTATCTACAAACTACGTTGCATTACGTCAGATTGTAGAGGAAAAACGTCCATTTTTGGTACTTCTTGCGGAAACACATATTGTAGACATTGACGCATTTAATCAGTATAATATTCCGGGTTACAATATTGCTGCATGTTTGTCACATTCAAGACACACTGGCGGAGTTGCTATTTATGTCAAAGAATCAGTTCAATTCAAGCTTCAATCAAACGAGGCGCATGATGGTAATTGGTTCTTAGGCATTACGGTTGTACGTGGCATGAAGATGGGTAATTATGGTATTTTGTATCATTCTCCCAGTTCAAGCGACCAGCGTTTTATTGAAATTTTAGAAAAACTGGTTTGAGACATTTATAGATCCTAGTAAACTTAACGTACTTGCTGGCGATTTTAATATCAATTGGAGTGATGCGAATTCGAATCATTTGAGGCGTTTGGCTGAGTATTTTAATTTGAAACAAAAAGTTACCGATTACACTCGAATTTCCCGGCACAATAGAACAATTATTGATCATGTTTATTCTAATTTCGATACAGTAAACTCAGTCACATGTTCAGATTTGAAAATAACCGATCATGAAACTTTAGTTATAAATATTGAAGATAACAGTAGTATTCGAGATAATCTTGTAAGAAAAAAGTGCTGGAGGAAATATTCAAAACAGGCGGTATCAAATCTTGTTGAAAGAAGTATGGGTTTGCGTAATAGTGCGGGCAGTTTGGATCATAAAGCAGCTGTTTTAACGGAAATATTAAAAACCAGTACCAATAAGTTAGTTGAACAAAAGTTTGTATCTCTAGAAAACTCAAACAGCTGGTACAGTTTAGAGCTACTTCGTCTTAAACGCAAGAGGGATAAACTGTACAAAAAGTTTTTAAGGAGAAATAATGATAATAACTGGAGAAGGTACAAGTTAGCGCGAAATATATATTCACAAACGTTGAAAAAGACCCGCTGTGAATATATTCAGAGGAAAATCGATCAGCATCAGAACAACAGCAAGGAGTTATGGAAAATTTTAAAGTCTTTATTGAAACCTAATAATTGTAATCCGCGATCCATAACTTTCGATGGCACATTAGAACAGTCAGAACAAGAAATTGCATGTAATTTTAACAAATATTTTGTCGATAGCGTTTCATCGATCAACCAATCTATTGAGTTGGTTGCTGAACCTGACGAAATTAAACAGCCGGTTAATAGTAGATGTAAACTTGAATGTTTTCACCCGATTACATTTGATGAATTAAGAAGTATATGTTTTTCTTTAGATAAAACGGCTGGAGTAGATAATGTTAATGCTAGACTTGTGCAAGATTGCTTTCATGTCATTGGACACAATCTGTTGGACCTTATAAATGAATCTTTGAGAACCGGGCACGTGCCACAGGTTTGGAAGGAATCTTTAGTGATTCCTATACAAAAAGTTGCTGGAACGATTAAAGCCGAAGAGTTTCGTCCCATCAACATGTTGCACACATTAGAGAAAATTTTAGAACTTGTTGTTAAAGGCCAACTGATAAAATATTTGAATAATAATAACTTGCTGATACCAGAGCAATCGGGATATCGAGAAGGACATTCTTGTGAAACCGCATTGAACTTGGTTTTAGCCAAATGGAAAGAAAAAATGGAGTGTAAAGAAACTATCATTGCTGTATTTCTGGATCTGAAACGCGCCTTCGAGACGATTTCTAGGCCCTTATTGTTGAAAAAAATCGAGCGCTTTGGAATTTCGGGTTCTGCATACAAATGGTTCGAAAGCTATTTGTGTGGAAGAACTCAACGGACTGTTTTTAATAATTCGGTTTCCAGTCCCGTGGAAAGTAATCTTGGTGTTCCACAGGGAAGTGTATTAGGGCCCATTTTATTTATTATGTACATTAATGACATGAGACGAGTTTTACGATTTTGTGATATTAACTTGTTTGCGGATGACACCGTGTTATTCATTGCAGCTAAAAATTTAGAACAAGCCGTTTCAAACTTGAATGAAGATTTGCGTTATTTAAGTAGATGGTTGAAGTTTAAACAACTGAAATTGAACATAAGTAAAACAAAATTCATGATCATTTCGCGGAATCGTAATAATGAACAAGTCTCTGTTGAAATTGACAATGAGGCAATTGATCGCGTTCGAGAAATTAAATATCTTGGCGTGATTATTGATGATAAGCTTAAATTTGCCACTCATATTAACAATGTCATCAAGAAAATAGCCAAGAAGTACGGTATTCTTTGTCGATTAAAAAACGAATTAACCATTGCTAGTAAGATATTGTTGTACAAATCAATCATCTCTCCTCACTTGGATTTTTGCCCTTCCATTTTGTTTTTGGCTAATGAAACACAAATATCGAGATTGCAGCGCTTGCAAAATAAAATTATGCGCTTGATTTTAAGATGTGATAGACTCACTTCCTCACTTTTTTTGTTAGACGCTCTACAATGGCTGTCAGTGAAGCAAAGAATTGTTTATTTGACAATGGTGTTCGTTTTTAAAGTAGTCAACGGTTTGCTGCCTCGATATTTGTGTGACAGAATTGAAAGAGGAAGTGACATTCATAGATATAACACAAGAAACGCGGACGAAATCAGAACACCCAATTTTCTGCATGGTGCTTCACAAAACTCATTATACTACAAAGGAATAAATGTTTTCAATTCTATGCCAATACAAATAAAGCGTGCAACGACTCTGTCACAGTTCAAGAGACTATGCATTTCACACGTAAAAGCTGTATTTTGAGCAGCCAAATGGTAATTTTTTAATAATGACTAATTTTGTATCTTGACGATGTTTTTACAAACAGATTATTTGATTTCATAATTTATTTGTTTTATTTCATTAGGGTATAGACAAACTATTATGTTCACCCTGATGATGATGATGGATTTTTATATTGTTGACGTAGCTTTAGCTTAAAACCTATTTTTTTGTGAAGTCTACAAAAGTTTGAGTCTCGCGCGCGGTATACAGGTATAAATGACTATTTTATGATTTGTAAACAAAATTGGACAATTGCACTGTTGAAGGATTCTTTGGATTATTAGTAGGCTCGCTGGTTGAATGTCGGAAACTTCTTGAAAATGCGAATGTTGTCGATAGTTTTGAAATCGTCTTGCGGAGTTTTCAATCCTGACAAGGTTTTGGATTTTGTTGGAATTTCATGATCACTGGTTATGCTTATGAACATCTGTGGTTAAGATCAATGGTGTTTACAAAATTTATTTGTTGCTGTATAGCATGAAAATTTCTATGTTATTTATATCTGTAAAAAATAATCAGACCGTTTCGTTTTGCAATATCTGATTAAATTGATCATAATAATTATCTTAAAGATATATCGTCTAGCTCAAACCTTTGTAGGGGTATGTGGCGGGACCATCATCATCATCATCATCACCCATTTCTGTAACCGCTGGAGTACCCCAAGGTTCTCATTTAGGCCCACTTCTTTTTATTTTGTATGTAAACGACATTTCCTTTTTACTTAGAAAAATAAAATTTATTATATATGCAGACGACATGAATCTCTTCATGGAAGTAAATAATTCTAGCGAAGCAGAAGAATTCCAGAATGACATTAACTTATTCTTCACTTGGTGCAAAAAAAGTCTACTCCAGCTAAATATCAAAAAATGTAATTCCATAGCATTTAGTCGAAAATATGTAACACCTCCAATTGAAGTATTTTTAGGAAATCAAGTAGTTCAGAAGTGTAAAATTGCAAGGGATTTGGGCGTAATCCTAGACTCTAAACTCACTTTTGTAGAAAATATTATTCCATAATAAACAAAGCAAACAGCATGATTGGCTTCATTAAGAGGTTCAGCAACAATTTTCAAGACCCATACACTATTAAACTATTGTATACTACATATGTAAGACCAATTCTGGAATACTGTCACCTAGTATGGAACCCGTATCATGTCGTACACGAAGAACGCATAGAATCAGTACAGAAGCAATTCCTTTTATACGCCCTTCGGAAATTGAATTGGACTGTACTGCCACTTCCGTCGTCTGCTGTTGCCGGTTCCGTCTATAACACTCCACGATCTGCCGAGTCCCTTGCAGTAGCATGACCGCCCGCGCTGCCTTCTTCTCCTACATTCCTTGTCGAACCAATCGTTTCGTCGAATCCGTCCCACGTACCCGACGTTGCTCTCAGCTGCATCGTTGATGGCTGCCTTCAATGTTCTCCAGCAGTCCTCAAGAGGGGCTTCATCCAGCTCACCCTCTTCCGGTAATGCAGCCTCGAGGTGCTGCGTGTATGCAGCTGCGACATCCGGTTGCTTGAGCCGCTCTAGGTCGTACCGGAGCGGCCGTCAGTACCGTACGTTGGACGACTGAGAGTTTTGGGCGCAGTTTAAATAACCATCACCAGATAGTTCTCAGAATCGATGTTAGCGCCACGATAGATCCTGACGTCGATAATGTCGGAGAAGTGCCGTCCATAAATCAGAACGTGGTCTATTTGCGATTCTGTTTGCTGTGGTGATCTGCAGGTGTATCGGTATGAAAGGCTGTGCTGGAAGTAGATGCTACGTATGGCCATATTCTTGGTGGCGTGGAAATCAATTAGTCGTAAACCGTTTTCGTTCATCAGCCGGTGGGCCCTGAACTTTCCAATAGTCGGTCTGAACTCCTCCTCCTAGCCAACCTGAGCGTTCAGCCACCACCCGGTCACGCACCTCTCCATATCACCCATCACTATAAAAGCTGTTCCCAGCTCGTGTGTGTTGCCGCAGCCTGGTAGATGGTACGGTTACCTCTTAACGTTCGCACCATTGATCCCTTCCAACACACTTCCTGTAGCGCTACGATACCGAATCCGCGGTCCTTCAGCACGTCGGCGAGTATGCGTGTGCTCCCGATGAAGTTGAGAGATTTACAGTTCCACGTACCGACCTTCCAATCGCTATTCCCTTTACGTCACTGTGGTGTTCGTCGATTGTCCCGGTTCGAATTCTCTCGTTGATTATTCGTTGCTTGATTTTTTACAGCTGGTTTGCAGGGCCTGACACCAATCCTCTAGATTTCCGGAGGACCATCGTTACGTGTAAATCTAAGATATTTTTGGTGTGTATAGCTGTTTCTTTTCATGGTTGGAATACATGAACTTTATTCTTCTTTTGTCTGGAATTACACCCCTATTGAGACAAACCCAGCTTCTCAGCTTAGAGCTCTTCGGATATAGGGTGACCATTTCCCGGATATTTCAAATCAGGACTTTGTGCATTTTTCACAATTTTATTGTTAGTTCCATTTTGTCCAAAATTCCGAACATAACTCATAATCCGAACAACAGCGATTCAATAGGAGTTTTCGATGTTTATTTTTGAGGATTTTTAATGTCGAGGAATTGATCATTCTGTAGATTTTCCTGAGAAATCGCTGTTCAAGGATATGTATTTAGAATATCCGAATTTGAGCAAGATATGTTTTGTTTCTTAAGACAGTGTTCTGATGTTAATAACGTTAATAACAAATGAAAAAGTCATTTTTTCCTTTTATTAAGGTAGAAATGTGTAAGTATTATTAAATGCAATTGTACCTATTAAAATTATATGTCGTATTTTTGGAAGACCTTAAAAAATTACGTGCCATGTAAATTTGAGATTTTTTTGCTGTGTAGCCAGGGCATAGGGTATCAATTCGCTTAACTCTCGCCAGAAGTTCAGCTGGCTACACTGCAAAAAAAAATCTCGAATTTACATGGCACGTATTTTTTATGATAATCATGTAAAAGGAGATGCAACTGAACAATTAACGATAATGCAATCGTGAGTGAAACTGAAACATTTCAGGATCTTACATCCAACATTCGCCAATATTGCATGCTTTCTTGCAAGTGAAATTGCAAACAAGAATGCGCGGTTCACATGATTCTACGCTGAATATTTCGCAAAATATCGTATAAAATAATAGTCATGGATGGATTGACGGCTTGTCATGTCATGTGCATTATGTATGATTGAATTTTCAGCGTGAAAATCATGTAAACCGAGCTGTTTTGCATGCAACATTCTTCGAGAGAAGTTGTTTCGCGTTCAATATTAAGGATTTTGGTAACAATGTTGTATATAATATATCCAGCGCTTCTCAGCAGATGGTGCTACAGCTGAGTACCACCAAAAGCTGGACCTGGACGAGCGGATAAGTGAAGTCAATGTGAGCGAAAACCTCAACAATCTATGGGATGCATTCCAGGGAGTGGTGAGTGAAACAGCGCGAGAAGTGATAGGTACTGCTCGAAGACGCCCCAGAAGCGGATGGTTCGACAAGGAGCGCCAGAGGTGGGTCGGAAGTGCTTTCACATAACCCCAGGAGTCCCGCAAGGTTCCATCCTGGGCCCAGTGTTATGGAATGTCATGTACGACGAGGTGTTGAGATTAAAATTCCCGGCGGGTGTGGTCATCGTTGGCTTTGCCGACGATATTACGCTGGAGGTCAACGGTGAGTCGACCGAAGAAGTGGAATTGACTGCAGCCCACTCGATCGCAATTGTTGAGGAGTGGATGAGCTCCAGGAAACTGGAATTGGCTCACCACAAAACTGAGGCTGTTGTTGTCAACAACCGAAAGTCGGTGCAGCAAGCGGTGATCAGTGTGGGCGACTGCACGATCACTTCGAAGCGCTCCGTCAAACCCTTGGGGTTGATGATCGACTACAAGCTTACCTTCGGTAGCCATGTCGATTATGCCTGCAAGAGAGCCTCCACAGCTATTGTGACACTGTCCCGGATGATGTCCAATAGCTCTGCGGTGTACGCCAATAAGCGTAAGCTTCTGGCCAGCGTCGCCTCGTCCATACTGAGGTATGGTGGCCCGGCTTGGGGCACGGCTTTGAGTACCGATAGCTACCGTAGCAAGCTAGAGAGTACTTATAGGCTAATGTGCCTGAAGGTTGCGAGCGCGTTCCGTACCGTGTCCCACGATGCACTCTGTATCATCACCGGTATGATGCCTATTGATATCCTTATCATGGAAGACATAGAGTGCTTCGAAATGCGCGGCACAAGAGGCATACGCAGGACTGCCAGACTGGCCTCCATGGTCAAATGGCAGCGTGCGTGGAACAGTTCCACCAAGGGAGTGTGGACTCACAGGTTGTTTCCAAGGTTAGATATCTGGGTCAATAGACGCCATGGGGAACTAACATTCCACCTAACACAGGTCCTTTCGGGCCATGGATGCTTTAGACAGTATCTACACCGTTTCGGTCATGCGGGTTCTCCCGAATGTCCAGTTTGTGCAGGTTTAGAGGAAACGACGGAACACGTTTTGTTCGTGTGCCCGCGTTTCCGCACAATGCGTGACCACATGTTTGCCACATGCGGTCGGGACACGACTCCGGACAATTTGGTCCAGAGGATGTGTGAAGACGAGTTTGGCTGGAATGCCGTTTCATCGGCTATCACCCACATCGTCTCGGAACTCCAAAGGAGGTGGCGTGTGGACTCGAGGAGTGGCTAGTGCAGACGCTAAACAACAGGTGGTCCAAGGATTCGCAGTCGGCCACGTAGGTCATACCTGTGCCCTACGGTAGAAATCGACCCTTACAGCGATTAAGTGGCCGCGGAGAATCCTGGTAGCGCTGCTATCGTGGCACCGGCCTACTGGGTGAATACGAGCCTCTGGGTGTTCGGTGCAGGTGGAGGCCCCTTCGTCAGCAATCCCAGCTGGTGCTAGCTGATAGGGCCTGAGCCTTCAGTAGGTCAAATTGCGAAGCCCGCAGTATCAGTTCTTGACGCCTGTGGTGCAGCTGGGCGCGGGCTTAGTGGTGGCAGACAATTAATCGTTCCATAAAAAAATATAAAATTTCCATAAAAAATGCTAAATTTGCCAGTAAAGAATCAAGGGTAAAATCAACAGAAAAGTTTAAAATTTCCATAAAAAATAAAGAAGTGCATAGAAGAAACAAATTTTTCCATAAATAAAAAAAATTTGAGCAATAAATAGATTCAAAAGTACAGTAGAATCGACAATAATCTCACTAAAAAATATCGAATTTTACATTTAAAAACCTCAAAATGTCCCTATTTTCTTCACAAAAAGCAAGAAATAATTATAAATTTTCCACAAAAAAAAGCCAAAATTTGCATTAAATAAATAATAATTCGCCCACAATCAATCAAAAAATTTCATTCAAAAAATCAAAAAGAGCAATAGCAGTAAATGCAAAGTTGCAATAAACAAACCCAACTGAGCAATTCAAAATGACAATCAATACATGAAAATGTTATAGAAAATTCCAATATTAAAGTAAAACTTTCCTTAAAAATAACGTAATTTTCCAATAATGAGTAATAATGTGTGTAATGGATTTCATAAATTTTCAGTCAAACTGAAGCATTGTTTCCACAATTGGAGCTAATTAGTCGTTGTATGTAGATGTAGTAATTTCATTTTAGAGTTCTATAATTAATTACGTAAGAATTTAGGGGAGGGGAGAGCGCGGAGATTGGCATGTTTGAAAAAATATTTCTTGCCATATAGAAAAAAATAATGTTTCATACAAAAAATCATACATGAAGGGGAGGCGAGGTTTCGAAAAATCACAAAAAAAAATGTTTTTAATACACCCCATCGTTAGGCGCTACAATTTTAATTATTTCGGCAAAGTTAAAATGAAACATGGAACATGGGATATCTAATCTTCCAATATTAGGAACACTTATGTCACTGCTTGGGTTATGTCCAACTAAATTGATGGTAGAAGCTTATGCTCTCATGCCCCACCAGCCAGGGAAATGGTGTTTACAAACTAAGCATCATTTGTGGCAACACTTTATGCGGCATGATGGAACTTTGCCGAGCGCGCTAAGTGTTGTTTGACCACTGACGTAGTTGCATGAAGTGGGTGATGAGGTACAAAAGTAGCGTTACAGCATGCTTAACCATATTTGTAGTACTGAGACAACCCATTAGATCTAAAAATGAACCTATTAGAAGATACTTTAAAAAGCGTTATGTTCGTATGCAAATAAAAAAAAATATTTAGGAAAAAACTCATCAATCGAAGTATACACATTTCTGCACCTGCTGTGGGCAGTTACACCAAAGATGAAAGTGAATTTCCGTATTATGAGTCCGTATTATGTTTAAAATCACTCGCCACTAGCTCAGTAGAAAAAACCTATCATACAAAAAAAAACACACACATTATTACTCATTATTGGAAAATTACGTTATTTTTATGGAAAGTTTTACTTAAATATTGGAATTTTCTACAACATTTTCATGTATTGATTGTCATTTTGAATTGCTCAGTTGGGTTTGTTTATTGCAACTTTGCATTTACTGCTATTGCTCTTTTTGATTTTTTGAATGGAAATTTTTGATTTATTGTGGGCGAATTATTATTTATTTATTGCAAATTTTGGCTTTTTTTGTGGAAAATTTAGAATTATTTCTTGCTTTTTGTGAAGAAAATAGGGACATTTTGAGGTTTTTAAATGTAAAATTCGATATTTTTTAGTGAGATTATTGTCGATTCTACTGTACTTTTGAACCTATTTATTGCTCAAATTTTTTTTATTTATGGAAAAATTTGTTTTTTCTATGCACTTCTTTATTTTTTTATGGAAATTTTAAACTTTTCTGTTGATTTTACCCTTGATTCTTTACTGGCAAATTTTGTATTTTTTATGGAAATTTTATATTTTTTTATGGGACGTTAATATTTTAGCCCTTAGTGGTCGACCCTGCCCGCTTTCAGCGGACAACGGGAGGTGAGGACCACCCGGGAAGCTGGCAATGCGCCAGCATGCTACCTTGGTGGACCCCCCTAAGCGTGTCATCGATGTTCGTTGCTGCATGGCTACGCAGCTAACCTGGAGGATGTGATGTGCAATAGCACCTCTCCGAAGCAATGCCTTTTTGGTGGTCCCGGAGAGACGAAGGGTTTGGCGGCAATGGAAATGGTTTAGTGGGTCGGGTGTTTACTGCTTGCATGTAGTAAATGGTCCCCAACCCCACACTCCCGGACCTCGGTCCAGAGTCTGTTGAGCAGATTATCCCCCCATTGCTTAGAAGGAAAAAAAGAGGGTGACGGATGAGAAGAACGTGGCCAGACGTCGGATGTTAGTGTCTGGTACCAGGCTGAACAGAGAGCTGTACAGGGAAGCAAGATCAGCCGAAAAGCGAATCCATCGCAGGAAGAAAAAAGAGTTTGATGAGAACATGATAGCCGAGGCGCAAAACTGTATGAAACAGAACGATATGCGACGATTCTATGAATTTGTCAATGGCGTGCGGAGAAAGTCAGCGCCGTCTCCCGTCATGTGCAACGACCATGAAGGTAATTTGCTGACAGATAAAACGATGGTGGCTGCCAGGTGGAAAGAGCACTTCGAAACGTTACTGAATGGAGGGAACGATAGAGCATCGGAGAACAGAATGAACATCGACAATGACGGCCAAGCTGTGGAGCCTCCATCTCTAGATGAGGTTAAGAAGGCGATTAAAGAGCTGAGGAACAACAAGGCTGCTGGGTAGGATGAGCTGCCGGCCGAACTTCTCAAGCACGGTAGTGAGCAGCTGCATAGAATAATTCACCACACACTACTATGGATATGGGAGGAAGAAGAACTGCCTGCTAGCTGGATGGATGGCCTCATTTGCCCTCTCTTCAAAAAAGGGCATAGATTGGAGTGCGCCAATCACCGAGGAATAACGCTCCTCAATTCGGCGTACAAAATAATGTCACGTATTCTGTTCAACAGATTGAGACCGCTTGAAGAGTCCTTCGTCGGCGAATACCAAGCTGGTTTTCGTGAGGGCCGATCGATGTCGGATCAAATGTTTACCCTACGACAGGTCCTCGATAAATTCCGGGAGTACAACTTGCAGACTCATCATCTGTTCATTGATTTCAAGGCGGCGTACGATTCAGTTAAAAGAAACGTGTTGTTGGAAATTATGATGGAACATGGTTTTCCGACGAAGCTGATCGTGAATCGAAATCAAGTATACGGGTTGCGGATGAGATTTCAACATCCTTCGTAACCTTAGACGGATTGAAGCAGGGCGCTGCACTTTCAAACCTATTGTTCAACATAGCGCTAGAAGGAGCAATAAGGAGAGCTTGCGTGCATAGGAATGACACTATTATCACACGTTCGTATATGCTCCTTGGTTTTGCGGACGATATCGACATAATCGAGATTGATCGCCGAGCTTGCGATAATGATGTTACCAGCGAGGCTAAAAGGCGTATTGCAGCTGCGAGTCGGGCTTTTTACGGACTTCGTAACCAGCTAAAGTCCCGCAGCTTACAGACGAAGACCAAACTCGCGTTGTACAAGACTCTAATTCTTCCGGTAGCTCTGTACGGCCACGAATCTTGGACGTTGAAAAAGGTCGACCGAAGAGCTTTTGGGGTCTTTGAACGTAAAGTGCTGCCAACAATACTCGGCGGTAAACTGAACAATGGCATCTGGCGGCGTCGCATAAATCACGAGTTATACCAAGTCTATAATGAAATGGATATTGTTAAGCGTATAAAACATGGCAGGCTGCGGTGGGCTGGGCATGTAGCTCGCATGTCGGAGGAACGTCAAGCTAAACTAATATTCAGCAGAGAACCAGGGAGAGGCCGTCGCCTCCGTGGAAGGCCGCGCACCAGATGGCTTTTTGCAGTTGAGGAGGATTTAAGGTCGCTTAACGTTCAGGGCGACTGGAAGCGATTGGCCCAGGACCGGGTCCAATGGAGAAGGCTTCTTCATTCGGCGTAGATTCAACGCAATAGCAAGGAATTGTTGCCCATCAAGTATCAAATAGTAGTTGTATATAATAGATGTGTTAATAGGTTTTATCATTGAATGATACATCAGAAATGGCTTTGCATGATTCACCCATCATTGGGTGTGTACACACCAAAAAAATCTTAGATTTTCAAGTAACGTAATTTTAGCCTCAATCGTGCAAAGCCATTTCTTATGTATCATTCAATGATAAAACCTATAAACACATCTATTATTTACAACATTGTTACCAAAATCCTTAATATTGAACGCGAAACGACTTCTCTCGAAGAATGTTGCATGCAAATCAGCTCGGTTTGCATGATTTTCACGCTGAAAATTCAATCATACATAATGCACATGACATGACAAGCCGTCGATCCATCCATGTGCATTATTTTTGACAAAACATTCAGCGTAGAATCAAATAAACCGCGCATTCTTGTTTGCAATTTCACTTTCAAGATGCAAGAAAGCATGCAATATTGGCGAATGTTGGATGTAAAATCCTGAAATGTTTCAGTTTCACTCAAGATTGCAAGCATTTTCGAATGCAATGAGACAGTTTACATTAATTATCGTTAATTGTTCAGTTGCATCTCCTTTTACATGATTATCATAAAAAATTACGTGCCATGTAAATTTGAGATTTTTTTGCTGTGTATCTGACAAGAAATTAACAAGAATAATGTCCAAAGTCTGCCAAATACCACAGCAGAAATCCTGTTTGCTAAACTGTTGCTTAAAATTTCTTCAACCAGGAATCGACTAACAGAAATCCTTCAAGCACTTACCGAGGCTCTCAAACTTGGTCTCAAAAAATCTATTAAGACATTTAGAAAAATTAGAACGTATCTTGATAGTTTGGAATTGGAGGCCCCTTTTAGAGCTCAAGAATCCATCGCTCAATCCATCAGCAATCATCGAAAATTGAAAACCAGTTTGTTCGACCAAATTTATATCAGTCCTCCTGAGAATCTATCACCAAAATTACAGATAACATGTGCAGTGATAGATTTCTCAAGCATTGCTTCAATTTTAAGCAAAAATTGGTTTAGAAAAATTGTGAAACGGTAATGGTTATTTTCCTCTACACAGCAAAATATTCTAAAATTTACATGGCACGTAACTTTTTATGAAGTACGTGCCATGTAAAAGTATAGGGATACGGATTTTTTTATTCTTAAAGTAGGTTTAAGAATAAAAAATTCCCTATCTACTAAATTTGAATCTCCTCAATCTAAATATGATGTCCAAACTCGAGTATTTGATCATTTTATTTCAAAATAAAACTTCGAAAATGTGCCCAATACGCCTAAATGTATGCAATTTCCCTTGAAATAAGCACATTATTTGAGAATAAACGGTTTTATGAGCAAAACACAATACTTGCTATGTTATATGATATCAAAAATGAGTTCAGTAGGTCATACTTAAGCTTACACAACATTTTAATCACTCAAAGTTGTCATTTAAGCATTGCACTAGTGGATTGTTTAGCAGTGGCATTTCCAACTGTATTGCTGACACCTTAAAAAAAATGTGTATTTTTCTATGAAAAACTGACCCTAATAAAAATGAAATAGTTCAAAATCATCATTAGACATCTATAAACTAGAATACATGGAATTTATGTAGTACCAACGCAACCTTCAGCATCCTTGGGAGGAAATTTTTTTGGTACCGACCTGATGAAATTCACACCAGTGATCAATTCGCCCTCGGATTACGGTAATTTAAAAATATGTATTTGTCAACTTAGGTGTCCGGTACTGGGGAGTCTTTCCCTAATTGTGGGCTTAGTTGAAAGTTAGTAATACGATCGGAAAAAATCAATTAAGACCTATTTGAGCCATAGGTGTAAATCCCTGAATCCCTGAAGGCTTGTGCCGAACATCTATTTTTGTAACAGTATAACATAAAGTACATTAGTACCAAGCGAATAACGATTAGAAAATTGATTAAACTTTTGCCTTATTAGTGTATCAATTTACACCTATTGATGTACATATGAGGAAGTTAGAAGTAAAGGGGTTTGAGTGAGAAAAACAGTGAGAAAATCGACTCTGAAGTTTAACAGCAATTTTTCTTTTCATACTAATTTTGTGGAAACCAATACATAAAGAAACCAATCTTCTATGAATTATATTTTTTTTGACAAAAAAACACATAAAACTATGTTTGGAAGCTTTGAAACAGTAGAATTTTTCAGCATACTTAACTCAAAATCAACCAAAATGTCGCCAATACCACCTTGCGCTTGGGCCCTTCAAATGCATCACTCCATCTTAAATTGCTTTCCGATAGAATGATAAATAAGTACAGTTTACTCTCCCTTACTCGATATTCCGTATCTCGATATCGAGTTAGAGAACCATAGTAAAAGTTGGTTTTCATGGCTAACTCGATGGTCCCTTAGATCGCAGTTCAGAGTTGCTTGCTGTCACTATCAACGCTTATAATTTGCTGATTTGTACAGGCCGACTACGATACAATTCGGATCATTCCATATCACATCAATATCATGCTGTCTACTCCATCACCAATGCATTGATAGCGATAGACTATGAATATCACTGATGGGTCAAGTTTAACCTTAAATTAAGCAAATAAAATGGCAATTTATAAGTACGATATTCTTGATAGTGCTGCAGACGGATTGAAACTATGTGTTGGTCACTGAAAAACATTGATAGTGTGGTTAATTACCACGTGATCACTCATTCTGCAGTGATTGTGATCTAGAGTGCGATGTCGCATCACCGCTGTTGGTTGTCAGATCAAAGTGATATTTATAGTTCGCAACTGATATTGATAATTTTAGTCCATCAGCCATCAGCTGATATGACTTATATTGTGCAACTCTGTCGCAGTTGCACTGGTTTTGTGTTCTGTAACTCGATACCTCCCTAACTCGATGGTCCCTTCAATATCGAGTAAGGGAGAGATGACTGTATATCAATAATTGGATAAAAATCGATGGTGGTGCATATTATTTACTGCTCCACGATAATTACTACGGGAAAAAAAAATTATCAATCCCAATGAAGAATTTCTTAAGAGCTTCCATTTCCAGGTTTAAGAAACGTCACAAACAGAATGACATTTTCCACCCACAAACCGAAAGCAAATCGGAAAAACTGCCAACCATATGGTCACAGTTTTCTCTGTCGCTCACTGCGCAGTCGCATTTCGACTTGGATGATCCTCCCGTCCAAAACACATAAGGCAGCAGCCTCGAGGTGAGCGACGTCGTCACGACCTGACGACGGTCAGCACGGCAAACTCCTCGTAACGATCCTCGCTCGATCAGTTTCGATTCTCAACTCGCTCGGTAAAGTCGTCTCAAGTCCCAAACGCCCCACTGTCAGTGCGGAACCACGCCAAACTGCCCCGGTACCGTTTACCCTTCCCTTCTTATTCGTCTCGTGTGATCCGTGCGTGCGTGAAATACAAGTGAATGTATTCGTGAAAGAAGGTGAAAATAGTTCTCGCAGTTCGATCCTATAGGTGTGAATAATTACGATGGATTTCCCTTACGGGAAATTGTCGGACTGACGGATCGTTACGTCAGATTGATCCGCATGGAATTTGATGAATCCAAGTGTCGCTAAGGGGTTCAAATGTTCGGAAAAGCGTTGATAGTGGAAAATCGCTGAGGGCGTTAGGGTGGCCCAGTATGATCAAACTACAAAAATCTTAAGTTACACTTCCCAAAAGCTACTGTGAAAGTTTGATTCATCAATTTTAAGAAGGGGAAGCTCAACTAGCTTGTAGTTCATGTGGAGAAAATCGACGAAATATATGGGAAAACTGTTTTTGACAATAGAGTGCGCTGCAGTAGATAAAGTTCTTTTATTAGTGACCAGATGGTTTCCTTATCAATAGAGAAGAGGTTGCTACAAACTCGGAGGAAAAATGAAAAAAAAAAAAACGCTGGTTGGCTTCGAAGCACACTCATATAAAATTCGTCATAATGAGCTTATTGGAGAACTCTCAGAGTCAAAATAACAATCATGCTTCTTATTATAAAACGAAGTGTATTTTATAGCTAAGGTTACTTTGATAGTGCAGGACCCACAATACACTAAACGAAATATCACTACCTCTGTTAATCAGAATGCAAATGTAAAATTATTCGAATGCAAGAGTAAAGAGTATTAGCATGACACTTCATGTCATAGCATTTTCCGTTAGAATGGAGAACATTTGAGTACAAAACATATGTGGATCTTAGAGGTGAATGCAATTTGAAAAGTTTTACCTCCAGCTACTGGCAAGTGGTACAGTCAGGTCTCCTATAAAACGCTGTCACCCACTTTCCTTCCAACGGTATTTTTTCAGCTGTTGCTAATGAGATGAATCTGGTTTTTCGTTTGTGGTTGACACATAGTTTGAACTTATTACCTACCGAAATTCACCTGAATCGATTGGACGACATCTGAAAAATTTCGGTGGACGTAAAGTGAGTGACAGCTTTTAATAGAAGACCTGACTGTACATCTAATACAGAAAAAAACCGAACGTCGTACTTATTCTCATAGAGGATGGAAGACACGCAAAGGTTTTTTTATGGTATTCTCATGCCTGGTAAAGCGTGACATGATTTATGCATGAATCCCAAAAGATCTGCTTTGTGAGAAAGGCGATTGAGAATATCTGTAGCAAAAATCCTAGGAAACTAACTGTAATAATTTTCACAAGAAACCGTTACAAAAACAATTGGAGCAATCCTCTATAGCATTTCTGAATGAATCAATGGATTGTTTCTTAAAATATCTACGTTCTTCTTCTTTTTCTTGGCATTACGTCCTCACTGGGACTGAGCCTGCTTCTAAGCTTGTTCAATGAGCATTTCCACAGTTATTAACTAAGAGTTTTCTTTGCCAAAGTTGCCATTTTCGAATTCGTATATCGTGTGGCAGGTACGATGATACTCTACGCCCAGGGAAGTCAAGGAAATTTCCATAACGAAAAGATCCTGGACCAACCGGGAATCGAATCCAGGCACCTTCAGCATGGCTTTGCTTTGTAGCCGCGGACTCTAACCGCTCGGCTAAGGAAGGCTGATTCAGGATTGCCGTAGAAATTTGTGAAAGTAGTTCCTTGTTAATTCATTTTTTTTTAAATTGTGAAGAAATTCCAACGACATATTTCATGGAGTTTCTGCACAATGCAAGATTTTTAAAGCATTTTTAGTTTCTCCTAAAAACAATTGCGATTAGCCGCGTCTTTTTGATGCCAAGAAAACTTTACATAACTACACATATTCACAAAATTGTTAATGTCAATCCATACAAATTAATTAGATGTAGAAACATGATGTTTAGTCTATTTTTGTCGAATTTATTTAGTAAAATTGATTTAAACAGGATTAAAATATATTCATATTTAAATATGAATGATAACATTAGTTATTCTATTGAATGATTCTGGTAGTAGGTTTCTTTTCAGAGACTTGGTCTCTACTTCAATGCAAGTCTTTGAAAAGTCTCTATTTTTAATGGAATGCCTCTAAAGTATACATTTTAACCAAAATGGTCTATAGAGTCTATTTTTCCTCATTCTGCTTGCATTGAATCCTGATACAAAATTGTGCAGGCTCAAAATAAACCATAACTTCTAGAGACTTTAACGGGTTGAACAGGATCTTCAATAATTTCGTCGTAGATTCCCCGAGGAAAAGCTTCAGGAATTATCATAGTGATTTTATTTAAAACACTTTCAGGATCTTCTACTGGATCTCTCCAGCAATTCGACTTAAGATTTCTCTCGATTCTCCCAGAATTTCTTCCAGCGATTTTTTTTAAAGAATGTTTAGAAGTATTTCTCCAGAACACCAAGGCTACTACCTCCAGTAATTTTCTCAGGTATTACTTTGATTTTCTGCCCTATAATTTCCTCCAAATATTTTTTAGTATTCTTCAACCGAATTCTCCTGTTGTAACTCTTGCAAATCTTTCGAAGATTTCTACAGAATTTCTTCTGAGAAAATCCATAACGGTGTGTTAGAGAGTGTTTGAAAAAACAAATAACTATAGGTTTTTTTTTCATCAAACTATGCAAGAGTTACTCCGCCTGTTCATATGTACACCTTCAAGAAACTCATCCGTTTTCTCCCAGAATTTCCAAATTCTTTGAAACATTCTTTTTCGAATGATTTTTTGTTCCATAATTTTTTCAGCATTCCATCCAAGTATTACTTTTGCAGTTTTGTCAAACATTTCATAAAAAGTTTTTCAAAAAAATCCTTTGTCATCTTCAAAGTTTTCACATTAGAGTGGATTCTAACCACTCGGGTAAGGAAGGCCCACAACATTTTGATAACTCGCTTTTTGCCACAAATTTGAGTGATTTCAATTTATTGTGCACAGTTGTTGACAAATTTCATAGAAGGCATTGGTGCGACAATGAATGGACCTATTAGGCATTTCACGGCGAAATTCTCTCTCTTTCGCTCTTCAACAAAACTTGAAAACAATGGTGCCAGTACCTGTCAACTTATTTGACAGGTACTGGCACCGTTGTTTTCAGATTTCCCAAAGGAGGGAAAGAGAGCGATTTTCTGATGACGTCACCTGATCCCATGTGATCTTGTTGCTGGAAAGAGAAGGATGCGAGTGCCTTATAGTTCATTTCACGTTAAAAATTATCTCTCTTTTGCTCTTTAACAAAACCTGAAAACAACGGTTCCAGTACCCGTCAAAGTTGACAGTTACTGGCACCGTTGTCTTCAGGTTTCTCAAAGGACAGAAAGAGAGCGATTTTCTAATGACATCATCGTGCAATGTGCAATGTACGGGTTCACTTTTTGGCGTTTTAGCGGTGCCGTGTTCAGGGATGGGATGCGACTCAAATCTACTTCGGTGCTACGCGGGGCAGCGCCTTAAAATCTAATTCGAAAGAAGACGTGCACGAGTAATTTTTCCTCACTGTTGTTGTGTACATACGGTTTCCGTATGAAAACAACAAAAAAAAAATCCATCTTGTTACGTGAAAAAAGAAGCCTAAGAGAGCTTAATGTGCGATGGGCTGTGTGATATCGAGTTGTCTGATTTTGAATCTATGCGTTTCGTACACGCGTCAAAAATTCCACTGGAATTGTATTCACTAACATGTGATTCTCAAAACTCTTAAACACGATGAACATAAATTATTACTGCCTTATATTTCTGACTTTACCAAATATACTAAGATCCGCGACTATAAGTTTGTTTCAGAGCACTTATTGAGCTTGGCCGGCTTCAAAGCTCACCTTGCTGAAATTTTCCTAGAGTGAATAGTTGTGCGGGCACAAAATAGGTTGAAAAGGTAGGCTTTGCTTTGTCTCGCACAAAAACAAATTGTCTCCTACACCTTGCTTTGAGTTAACTCGCAAAGAATGTGAGATCATGGGAACCAGTGAGTTCAGAACCGCTCAAACGTCAAATTAGTGAACCCATGCATCGGTGTCCATATTAGGTGGTTCATACGAACATGGCTGAACCTTTCCATACATTTTGCAGTTCGTCAAAGCTGTGTTGTTAAAGTTCATGTACTTAAGCGAGGAGATTTCGACTGATGTTGGAGAATTGGAGCTACTAGTCTCGGCGCTACAGTTTTGGGTAATCAAAACGACTGTTTAGATTTTTCCCGACGTTTCGACTCTCGGATTAGAGTCAAAACGTCGGGAAAAATCTTAAACAGTCGTTTTGATTACCCAAGACTGCAGCGCCGAAACTAGTAGCTTCAGTTAAAATTTATTTTCTCCTAAAAAAATACATATTTTTATTTAAAAATTTAATAAAAAAAATGCGCAGAAAATAGAATGAAAAACTTACTCTACTTCCTTATAATTTCAGCTTATTTTTTCATACCAAAAACCACGCACAAAACCCTAAATCAGGTCCGTCCCACTCGGGTTCATTTTGGGTACCACTTCTAGTACTGCATTTGGTCCCTCGGTAGTGCAAAAGGTACCCAAGTTTGACAGATCGTAATACACTTTTCACGGCTTTCTAGATTACCTTATTAGCCATAAAATTTTGGGCAACTGCAAGGGACATGGAGGTCTTTAATTTGTCTTTGCCTAAATTTTCTATGGAATATAGTTTAAGTTTGATTCTTTCAATCGCTCGCAATTGAAGCAAAAATGAAACATCTCTTGTTTATACAAATAAGTGATATTTATATTCTTAATGATTTCGAACGAAAAAAAAGCTTATGTTATTTCAAGAATTTTATAATATTGCCGCCAAAATGAGTATCGACTCTACTATTTCTTATATAAGCATTTGACTGTATTGATATTGATGTTTCAGATTTCAACATAACAATTACAATTCTGTGGAATTCGGTCTTAATTATGATAATCGCAATGCTTTCATTAAAAATCCTAATATATGAATATACAAAATAAAAAGAGTATAGTGGGGCAAAAGTACGACCTTAGTGGTATAATTAATATTTTCAGAAGTAATAAATACAATACATAGTGCACCTACAACATACAGTGAAACCTCCATGAATCGATGTTCCATGACTCGATAGAGACACATCGAACCATAGTAAAAACAAAATTTCATGGTTACTGTGATGGTCTCCCCAATGCCCATATCTGGACTCCGTATTAACATCAACAGGAACTATACTCGAACTTTTACGTTTGTTGATGTAGGACCAAAATGACGAAGGGGTTTGCCTGAAATTCTCCTGTAGGCTGTCGGTATACTCACGGAAACGACTACGTTACTGCAGATTGTACTCCTCTTCAGCATGCTTCAACTCCCTCATGTTCGAAGCATTCCGGTGGCGAAGGAAACGTTTTCTTATTTTACGTAACCGGTTCCGCAGGTTGTGAAGCTGCGGTGTCCACCATGGTTGGCTGAACTGCTCAGAACATACCAGAAATTATGGGAAAAATTCGTCAAGATTCCGCCATTGATCTTGCAAGAAATCTATCAAAAAATATCAACCTTGTACTTACCAGCATAACAAACAGTTATCTTAAAACAAAATCGATTCAAGAAGCTATGGCAAATTTGTCATTTTGCAGGTAATATTAAAATTTCTTAGAGTCCTTCAAGAGCGGTCGCGCATTCAGTTATATCCAGTGCCACTTCGCTCGAGCTGTATATGAAAAGCGAGCTTTTTTCAAAGTGCGTGAACTCAGTATATGCATGCGAACGGCTGTTGATCATTTCTTTCCTAGCTAACTTCCTAAGGATAATCTTCAACATTTCATCCAGGGAACCTTCTTGGTCGTTGGTCGTCTAATAGATACTGCTTCTGCTTCATAAGCAGAAGGTCATGAGTTCAATCCAATTGCAATTTTCCTCTCGTTCTTTGTAATTGTATCTTTCACTTGCTTCTACCTTCCACTCTCCATCTATCATGCTTGACTCTTCGTTAAAAAGCAATCGCTAGAACCAGAGACGGACACACGCTACGATCTTTATAGCACGCCTTTTCTTACGCCTGATACACAGGCAGTCTGCTAACCACGAGCAAACCTGTCTGCCATAAAACAAATACCTTACCCCTATACCATCCCGCATGAACTGGCGTAGTTACAGGGGTATAATCTGTCTATTGAGGGTCAATTTAAAATGCATCATCAATCCAGCTGCACTTACACAAGGAACCAAGCGGATGAATGCTTGGGTTTAAAAAATAAATAAAAAAAAAAAATAATGATAGAAAAAATACCAGATCTCTCAAATAAATTCAAAATTCCTTACAGGAATCTCAAAACTCTTTTTGAAATATAAAAATTTCTACGGAAATCTCAAAATACCTTTCAAAATATCAAAACTGACATCGTTTTCCCTTGATATTTACTCAAATTTTAATTATTCCATTCATTTCAACAATCTCAAAGCATGAGTAGCAACCTCTGAAGCTAACTACCAGTAGCTTTGTAGTAAATGTTACCTTTATTCATAGCAATGCGTTGTTTGTAGTATGTTCGAAAGGTGTGGAAAGAGAAATGTCACAAACATGTTCCACTCGTGTTCCACATATAGCGTTTACTACCGATAATCTAGTGAACTCAACTTTACTACATTTTATTCATACCGCCCATTGTGTTTTATATGATTCCAATTGTAATTGGCCATGTAATAGACTATCATAATATGATAATATGATAGTATCATATGTGTCCAGAGCAAGTATAAAATTTGCTCATAAGTGTTTCAAAAGGTTTAAGCTAGGGGCCGTTCGTAAAGCACATAGTCATTCATGGGGGTAGTCGAAGGGGGGTAGTCTAAAAAACAAATGACCAAGTGGTTTATGATGTCATTTTTCATGCTAAGATGAGGGTATAACTTTTTTATTGTTTAATGAAAAGACTTACGGTTCGTTGCAGTCTCTTCCCTATTGATAGGAGAATCTTCAAGTCACCAAAGAAGGAATTTCATTGACTGCAGTGTACCCTGGAACAGTTTTTCCCACATACATGTCGATTTTACATTAAAAAAAAAGTCAAGCTCGCCCTACAGTTTACGGATTCCGCTAAAAATTAGTCGCTTCAGGGAGTCTAAATGAACAAATTTGATAGGTTTAACATAGGATTTTTATGATTTAATTTCCTTCGCATAAAAATCGGCCACCCTAGTGTGCGTTTATCTGCTGTGAACGATTTGTGGGAGGAGAACACTTAATATCAGCTCTGGAAGTGCCTGTTCTACGTATTTTCAAAAAATGATCTACTTGAACTTTCGTAATCATGTGAAAATCCCCGTTGAAATCAGTGAAAACAATTCTCCTGAGATAAGTCGTCATATCGATGAAGATTCTTCTCGAACCATTACTCCCCGTAAGATCACAACAGAACACAAACGGATGCGTGTCGAGGAAAACAAGTGCCCACACTTCTGAGAAGCAAACGGCGAAAAGCGAAGCAAGAAGAAAAGTGCAATCGGAAAAGCAAGCGGTGTGAAAATGAGAGTGAGTTGGGCTAGGTTTGGCGTGAGCACAAGAGAGAGAAAGAGAAAGATAGAGCGGAAAGGTGAAAATTTTCCCCCTGTTAGTGAATATCTAGTTCTTGTGTAGAGCAGGACGCGTCACGGCAATTGCTTTGAGTCGTGTTTTCGACGGTTTGTGTTTGTGGATTTCGAGCAGCAGACGAGCGGCGCGATGCTGTTTTCTGTTCTATTTCGTTCGCGTTTTTGCGAGTCAACACTGACATATTTTTGGCAATTATTGACCTAATTTTAGCGCTTAGCTTCTGGGTTAGAGGCACTCGTAGATTACGTTACGTAAATTTACACTTTGTGAAGATCATGTATTCCAGGTTTTGGAGAGATTTCTCTCTGTTTGATAAAAGTTATGACAGCAATATAATTTTCAATACATTTCGTGGTTTATGGCTGTACCCCTCTTCAAATGGCAGGCATGAAATAATCGACGCTTTTACCTTATACCTTACAAGATCCACTTAGCAACCTTAACCACAGCGAGCGATAGTGATGAACTGTTTTATTTCATAAGATACCGCATGTGTAATTAGTGTTCAGTTCTAAATTTATGGTCCAGGTGTTCGTTTCGATTTATTTTTTGTTGTCGAAAATTTATCGTGATTTAGCATAAGCGAAAATTCATAAGCTTCTAGAAATCAAGCCTTAAAGGGATTGTTGTAAGAAGTCTCATTTTAGAGCTCTGGTGACTATTTTCTTCTTCTTCGTGGCGTTACGTCCCGACTGGGACAAAGCCTGCTTCTCAGATGAGTGTTCTTATGAGCATTTCCACAGTTATTAACTGAGAGCTTTCTTTGCCGATTGACCATTTTTGCATGTGTATATCGTCTGGCAGGTACGAAGATACTCTATGCCCTGGGAATCGAGAAAATTTCCTTTACGAAAAGATCTTCGACCAGCGGGATTCGAACCCACGACCCTCAACATGGTCATGCTGAATAGCTGCGCGTTTACCGCTACGGCTATCTGGGCCACTGTTATAAAAGTCCCAATAAACTTTTCGATGGAATTATCTGCTTATCAACATTTTCACTGATTTCGTGCAGAATGATCATATTTTTAGCGTTCTTTCCCACCAATGATTTTGTTCCATTTTTAAACGGTACACCACTAGTGCTCAAACTGGAGCATACTGTGGGCCACATAAAAAAAAATTCATCGTTGCTGCCGGCCTGAAACTCTCGCATTGTTTATGATAACGCCCTAAGAGGTTAAGATGTTCACTTCATCGTTGCATTGTTGGATGAAGTTTATATCCATTAGTAAGCTCAGGAACAACGTTCAATGATTCCATAGGCCACGAAATCCGTAGGCTTCAAAATAGAGTCTTGAGAAATAGAAACGGAACATTGAGCTTTTTCAGCAGGATCCTAGCTGAATTTGATGATCCCTCACAGCATTCTGATGGTTGCTTGTGGGACTCTGGATTTAAATTGCATATTTTTAATAGTGCAGTTCAATTGAGAAACCATTGACATTTTTAATATTTTTGTGGAGTTGCTATTTGGAAAGTTCTGGCGGTCTCATGGGACTAGGAAAAGATCCAAAGAATTATTAACACTCCAGTCGTCGTGCTGTTGTATTTTGTACAACACTGTTGAAAAAAACCTCGCTCTTTGTTCACAATAGCAGCCTGGTGGCTCTACCGGTGGCAAACCGCGAGACGACTGGAAGATTAATGAAACTCTGAGGATTATAAGCGAGACCCGAAGAATTCCTAGCAGAAAGAGTTCCCATGGAGATCCCAGTAAAATCTGAAGATTCCTAGGTTTCCGAGATCCTAGGGATTCTCTGCGGGTTCCAAGTGCTTCATAACGAGATCCTTACTAGATTCATGAATTGATCCTGAGGTTCATTGCAAACTATTGATATTAAAGTGGGATTATATGAATTTCTATCAGATACCTAGGCATTTGCAGCAAAATCTAGGCATTTCAAGCGGAGTTTTATTATGAGTCTAGCGTTAGCCAAGTTAATCCAAGATTTGGAATATTTTTTTTGTCAATAAAATAGTAGAAATATGGCAAGGTGAACTTTCAAATATATGTAATATTGATTTGTGTTGAATAAGTTTTAAACAAATTTAAATTTGAAATGGTACTAAATTGAATGCAATTTATTATAGTTGTGGATTGATACAAGCTAAACGATTTTTACGAAATAACCCAAGCAGTAGCGCAACCAGGATTTGGCTTTAGGGGGGGTTTTGTAATGTTTTTATTCTTTTAGAAAAGAAAAGTTTGTAAAAATTCAAATCGCGATAACTTCCTCAAGGAATTTTCGAATATCTCCGAATCCAGATGACTAATATCGACACAGATTTTAACTTTATGAGCTCTTTGAGAGTATGTGAAAAAAATGGTGCAAAAATATCAAGAAACAGAAAAGTTATCGCAATTTGGTTATTTTTTTAACGGTAAAAAATATCCTTTTCCAAGTTTTTCAACGAACAGAGTTGTAATAAGATCGAATGCAAATCGTCATAGCAGATATTGAAGCATTTTCAGCTTGTAGACGACCACCATTTCCCTCGATGTTTACCAGGATTTTTACTTGAAGTCATTAAAAACTAAATAATTGCTTCTCCGATAATTCAAGTGCTCTCTGAAGGTCATAAAATTTAGGTGAATGCTGGACAGACTAACAGATTTTGCATCAACCAGCTTTTTAAATGGTCTCAATATACATTCATATCTGCACGTATATTTAACAAACTTCTTGTTCAAAACATTCGTTTTTTCCTAGAATACGAACTTAGAAGAACATAGCTTAGTGCTTATACAACTTACTGTTCCGGATTTTTGTGGATTGTAGTGTTGAATTTCAAAACTATATTTGGTAATTCTTATAAATTTTTCTGCCCCCAAAACCCTCCCTTGGTTTCGCCACTGAACCCAAGTATTACAAAAAAAAAACTAATTTAAAAAAAGTTGGAGGGGTTGTGTGCAAGACACGACCGCAGTGTTGACGTTGGATAACCTTTGGCTGGTTGAAAATGAATCTGCTTTCAAAAATGATCTTTAAGAAGGGCAGATTATTTTGGGCGGTTTTAGACATAGGGTTTCGTTCTACTTCGTCGTAAGCGCTATTATTCTTCGTATCAAACTTAAAATTTTCCACTACGGCGCATATTCCAACTTATCTGCAACATAGATTCATTTTCCAAGTGTAATTTTGTGAAAGCTGATATGGTTTGTACACTTGTACACCAAAAATGCAATAAAACTACTATATTTCGTTGAATAACTTCAGTTCAATTATCCACTTTGCACTTTTTCACCGAAATCGCATGGACGAACACGATTTGAGAGAAATGCTTAACGATCAACACTAGTCTCACCACTTTATGATACAAGTTTCCCCGCTGTGTGACTTACTTCGCCGGGCACTTATTTTCACTATGGAAAACATTCGTACTTCTTCACTAAAGGATTTCATTCCAATCACATGCCGTAAAACTTCTGTAATTCACGAAATTATATGAAAGTTCCTCAACGACCGTGTAAAATTGAGAATGTACCGTTTTGACTCATATTCCGAACACTTAAGGCCAACAGTGATTTCAAATGCACCTAGTGGACACAAATTAGCTGATATTTATGAAAATTTTAGTTTCTTTGCAATGCCTTACTGTTAGCTGTTGAGTGTATTGATAAAAATATGTATTTAAATTTGTTTAGTATTGTTTTCACGTTAAAGTATGGAACAACATTTTGATTCAAATGCCGAACACTGCGTTCATTCTGTCTCATATTCCGAACACCTTGATTCAAATTCCGAACAGCACGAATAAAACGTATTCAAATGAATGATTTCGCAAATAAATTTATCTAAGCTACTTATACTGGTCTCGAACTAGAGAATCGCCACTACTCTCGAGGTATAAAATAAATTGGAAGATGAATAAATTGAATTGTAATTGACTGCCATCTCCTGGTAATTTGATGATATATTTCAGCGAAACATTTCAACCTCATTGCCATACAAAAACCGAGTGTTCGGAATATGAGTCTGTTCGGAATTTGAGACAAAACGGTAAACAAAGTTCAATCCATCGTACTGAGAAAAAAAAAGCTTGTGCGCTTCAATGTGTGCGCCATGCTCGACGTAAAACACCGGATCCTTTGATTGTTTTGTTTTCGCTGCACTGTTAGCAAATGCCATAATTGTATGGTCAAAATGAATTATGTTCATATGATTGAGCTGAATTTTGATGACGATCAATGAATTTTAATGAAAATTAGTATATTCCATTATGCTGCAGGAATGGAGGGAGATTCCATGTATCAGATGATGAATCATTATCTGATCATCGCTACATCTCTATATAAACATATGAATGTAAATTCGCAAACTTTGCATTTGTTATACTCCACAAACTGGGAATTGATTGTGACCAAATTCTATGAATTCTCTCCGTCCATTGGAAATCCTAGTGATTTGAGTGTTTCCACCTCCGGTGAATTGGGACACAATTGTCCTTGCTTCGAGTGAATCCCACAATTGCTTGTCACTTTGTTCGCGGGACGAGTTGATGTCTGGCTATTTGTGAAGGAATATGTCAGATAGTTAGGCTGCTTTTAAAGCTCTTGCCTAGGCCAACTCAAGGTCTAAGCTTGTTATCGCACGTCGAACTCAATTTGAGGAACTGAATTCAGTGAACTCTGTAAAACTTATATGGGTCCTTGCTATGCTTCCATTGCTGGGAATGAATTGGCTTATGAATTAGCTCGCAATGGAGCATCGCATGACTTTATTGGCTCTCAGGCAGCTATTCCAATTTCGAAGTGCTGGGTGAAGCTTCAGAAATTCTTGGGCGGCAACCAAGGGGTGGATCACTTCTAATGCATCTGTTATTTCGAGAAAATTTGATGCATTTCGATGCATTTAAATGTCCACGTCCAGCAGATTTGTTCATGGCTTGCTCAAACGTTTGGCTGTTGTCTTTGTCGAAGTGTCAAACTTGGCATTCCACAAACTTGAGCAGAGCTGTTATATCATCATATCTTACGGATTTATGGCATTTGAGAATCGACTTCGAATACTTGGATAACGTAGATTCTAATCTCTTCGAGGACAAATGAGACTGAGAAAATATTTAAGGGAACGAACCAACGTTTGCGTTGATAAATTAGGTAATTTTATTATTGTTAAAATAATTCTTACTATT
Source organism: Aedes aegypti (assembly GCF_002204515.2). NCBI lineage: Eukaryota > Metazoa > Arthropoda > Insecta > Diptera > Culicidae > Aedes > Aedes aegypti. The sequence goes on along the minus strand of NW_018736194.1, from coordinate 7,010 downwards.
CTTCTTGATACAATTGATGCTTAATTTCAGACTCCTCAGCCATGTTGTCCCGGTTTGCCTTCCTTTCGAGATAACTATGTATTCTACATTCGAAACTGGATAAGGTGAATTCATCCAGCAAGAGGAAACGAAAAGTAGTTACGGATTGCGTGCTCAATGCGGAGTGGAAGCAAATCTATCTGGAATAGTGCATTGATATCTACTTATCGACAGGGGAACATAGTTCACTTGGTCCTAGAATGTATGTCATTCGTCTAAAAAAGGAACACCATTTCTAGACAGTGGCATCAGTAACAAGGATTCTCATTTTTACATCGAATGATCAATTCTGCTAGTTAAATTTAAGTTTAAGTTTAAGTTAAATTTAAGTTTTTATTAATATACAAAAAGTTTGCGTTCTTCCACCTTACCCTAGTGGATTACAGATTCTGGCGAAAAAATGTATTCCGCTTTATGAACTGGAGAGATAGCCATTGAAGAAAATAAAACATCATTATATAGTCAAAAACATTATATTTTTTTGCTTTATTTTTTTTCAACCACTAATATGAGTGACTAACCATATTTATAAAGGTGAGCACAGGTTCACTATTAACAAGGAAGAGTCACTTCACAGTAGTTCCGTTCTTTATGCACACAGGACAAGGCTAATGATACAGTATGCCAAACACATGGTTTATAAAATCCGATGGGAATACTTGCTCTGCTCGATAACCTGAAATAAATAACGATTAGCAATTTGTAAGGAGTATACCACGGTTTAAAATATTCAATATGCCGTGAGGAAGAACAACGAAATTCAAAACATTCACAACAAACAAATACGCGTTGCCATAGAACAATGAATTGGTAATGTGTCGTTGTTAACGGCAAAGCTAAGTTGATGCGAATGTTGAAAAAATGCATTTGATGCAAATAAATGTACATCTGATGTGCACCGAATAAGTGCAACTCAGCACCAGCAATATTGGAATAATTTTGAGTCATGTCGTCAAACAAAATTGTACATTACTGAGCCATCCCAAAGGTGGCTAAGTATTTAACAAATCTGTCAAAGCAGAATTGCAGTCTCTTGGTAACAACCTTGACTGGCCACTGCCGACTCAACTATCACATGGCAAATATTCAGTGTGTTGATATATTTGTGTGTGATAGTTGTGATTCCGATTATGGAACTTCGTATCACCTGATATGTAACTGTCCAGTTTTTGCGCAAATGCGATTCCAATTACTTGGTAAACACTTATCAAGTGAAACTACCAGCTTTTTACCCTTGCTTGCTATAAATTTTGAACCACCCCCTTGTGACGTTCCATGTCTACACTATAATTTATTTATAGTTCAATCAAAGCAAGCTTTGTGGTTTAGTTTTAATATTGACTATGTGTTTATGTCAGAAATTTTCGTATTGATTTCAGGAATTCCAAAAGGGATAATTATTTCTCATTAACTTAATGTTCTTCATTTCTTTTTAGGTCGACTAGCTTGCTAAACTACATAACCTAGGCGTACTAAAGGAATAACGTGATGCCGATTTGAAAAAAAAAAACAAAAAACTGTTTTCTAGAGATCATTTTACCAAAATACATTGAGGTCCACTCAATAACACCGACGCTTGTAAAATAATTGTTGCGCCAAAATATATCAAAAATCATCGAATGCTACCATTTAATCACCAAAACCAAGCTGAAGATTTAAATTCATTAGTAGTCACTTTTGCAGTGGCACATTATTTGAAGACTTCTGTTAATTATATAATGTGTGGTGATCGGATTAGCAAACGTTTAAATCAATGATCAATCAATACATATGATAGGTAACATAAATCTGAATGTATTTCCCCAAACTGCGGTTTGTTCCTGATTTAAGACTAAATGGAAAATGGCAATAAATACGATCACCTAGGAGAATCTAATGCCTTTCATTTAAAGAAGTTTAAATGAATGCTTGCCTTGCCAAAAAAGGCGATTCTTTTAAGTCGAGGTATATCTATTTAATGGCACTCCTTCAAACTTTTCCAAAATCAGGGGAAAATTTATATGCTGAAAAGCGGCTGTATAGAAAAGAAGTACTGCGAGGGCCACGGCAAGAGCTCATATTTCCCAAGGATTATTATTGGAGTTACAATGATTCGTCTTAAGTTTATTTGTTCCTGTGAATGATAACGAGGGCTTCCTTTCATTGTGTACCTAAAATAAAATAAATGAAGCTTAGTTAAATAAAATATTAACGTTAACGAATAAGTACTTGAATACGAAAAACGAATTGGTTGGTGAAAATTTTTGACAATTGGGTCAACGAGCCTCGAATCACTGCCTACTAAGACCTAGCTATAAAATCTGTACGCAAAACATGTCAAATTCGAATCACCCCCTGTTGTTTTATAGTCAGCATAAAAAGCTGGAACTTCTTATCACCTGATATGTAACTATCCAATCTTCGCGTTATTGCGATTCCATTTACTTTGTTAACACTTATTAAGTGAAACTGATTTCAGAAACCTAAATCTTCAGGACATTCGGTTATTCTTAACCCGCTGTGGTAATGAGCTTTAGGCTCTCTTTACGCTCATGCGTTTTGCAGTGTCCTTTTTAGGGCGCTGTTCGAACCCATTGTGGTATGGAGCTACATGCTCTCAATTCGCTTATGCGATTTTCCTTCTTCAAAGAACCCTACTCCTATTTCCTCCCATCTTTCCCTTCCCTTTCCTCCCCATTAATCTCCCAAATGGCGGGGAACATGCCTCTGGAGCCGGCCTTCTGATACCTGATACCTGTGTTGTTTTCGCTGCACTGTTAGCAAATGCCATAATTGTACGGTCAAAAGGAATTATGTTCATATGTTTGAGCTCAATTTTGATGACGATCAATGAATTTTAATGGAAATTAGTATATCCCATTATGCTGCAGGAATGGAGGGAGATTCCCGTAGATCTATATATTTTATTAAAACATTCTATAATAGCGTTGATATGTTGTGTTTTGACAACTCATTATATCACAGTGAGCCCTTATTTTGTGAGACGAATATGGACATGCGACAGAAATGAAAACGATACGACGGATTGAGAATACGGCAAGATGCATTTTCTATGCATTATTTCCAAAAAGAGATCAAGATTTATCAAAATCTTATTGTACAATGCTAAAGCCGTAATGAGAAAGAATTGTTTGGCATCGGTTTGTATCAGCATCATTCACTGCAATACTGGGAAAATTGCAGTTCTCACTGATCAATGCTTTATACGATGGATACTAGCACATCACCATCACCCTATTCCTCAATAAACTTATCGAGGAATCTCTTACGAAGCTTCTACATACATTTTCTCCTGAGACCTAGGAGATTTCCTGAGCGTTTCATACAAGGATTAAAGTCACTGCCAAAGATATTTCAAATGAATTCTCAACCAAATGCTTTACACGGAGTTCTCTAGTAAATCCAGTAGCATATTATCATGGGTTTATTTTAAGATTATTTTTACAATAGGTAATTTAACAGTTTAACTAGAGAATTCTCTTATATAAGTAATAGGTACTTGCTGAAAACAATTTTATGTCACTGATCACTAGTACAGGTATGTTTCGTTTTATCAACATGTTCGGCAATTTGCAGTTGACAAAAACGGAACCGTGACAAATCGAAAAACAAACAAAAAACATCTTCTCTTGTTTTTTAAGCTCATCCTTATGCTTCTTCCTCTTCTTCTTCTTATTCTTCTTATCCTTCTTCTTATTTATGACATTTCACCCCAACTAAGAAACAGCCTTCTTCTCAGCTCCTTAATTATCAACTGAGAGATTTTTTCCAGAGATAGAATAAGTGTTTTCCATAGAAAAATCGATCATTTTTACTCAAGAACAACATTTTTGCATGCAAATTATTTGAAAAATTCTAACTCATAAACTGTTGATTTTAGACAAAAATGTTCTATGAAGAAGTTGTAGTGAACCGTTTGACTATAAGTAAAAAATATACACTGAAAAAATATTTTATTTATTTTCATGAAAAATTCAAAAACAAAACTTGAATTTTAAATTACACAAAAACTCAATTTTAAATATTTTTCAAAGTTTCACCATAGAATCTTGATAGTAAATAGATGTTTGGGACAAAGTTTCATGATGGAGAAATTTTTAATATACAAGTTTTTCTAACAACAATTTTAAGCCGATTTTCAAAATTTTGATTTTTTGTCAAAATTTATACTTTCTGATGAACAATTAGCAATTCTCGCTGAAACCAGGCCGCCATCGGCACCCATCGTTAGAATTCCAATTCTATGCCACTGATCGCTAGTTTTCGATAAAACTTACGGGTGGACCTTTCTGTTTTCTCAAATTGGTGGACCCCTCGTACGCCAGCAAGCTGAACAGTTTGCGAAAAAGCCCATTTTTGATAAATCTTGGGTATTTCTTCACGTGATATGTCTCATTTTTCGCTTGGAAACTTAGTGGAATCGTATAGATGAAGGATATAGCTTTCATTTGAAGTTTAAAAAATTTTGGCGGTCATTTTGAATTTGGCCGCCATTTTGAATTTTGTTAGGAAATTCGCTTTTTCACCATTAGCGCACCGCTTGTTTTGAATTCTGAGATCACCATCAGAAAGCTAAGGAAAAATTGCGTAAGATAGGCTACAAAAACTAGGTGAGCAATGCTATTTACTCTATGATATGAATGATTTTCTAAATCATGTTTCACGATTTTAACGTATATGGCGAGTGCAATCGATGCAAACATCATTTTTTGGCACAACAAAGAAACAAGTTTTCAATCATTGGTGTATTATTTGAGACAGATGAAGAATATGAGTATTATTTTGAGTGAAAGTAGTTAAGTAGTAGAATGAGTTTTCACCTTGTTAGCACTCAACATGTTGACTTTAAATCAACCGTTACACTTTATCTTCTTCTTGTTCTTCTTTTTCCAGACGTTACGTCCCTACTGGAACAGAGCCAGCCCCTCAGCTTAACTAGCTCTAAAACAAATTATCAAATAGGATTTTTTTTACACTTACTTGCTACCTGAATGATTCTTCTGCATATCTTCGAGTTGAAAAATTGCATTATTTCTTTCATTTATTTGGTCTAAAACCATTGATAGAAATGAACTGTCTGTTGAACAGCTGAGATAAGATAAGAATGATAGAATCTGATTGTTTTTTTTTTAACGGAGGTCTAATAAATCAACATGATGAGCACTGAAATTGTAAAATATCATTCAAGTGCTAAAAACCAAGATGGCATCGAAATCCAAGATGGTCGCCAGATTTTCCAACCTCAAAATGATACACCTGCGTTTCGGCATTACGTCCACATTAGAACAAAACCTACTTCTCATCTTTCAATTTCGCTATTTTTAACATGCATGTTGGGTGGTACTAAAAACGATACTTTATGGCTCAGAAAATCAAGGATGTTTTTTTGCTTCAAAATTTTAGATTTTCATTCTAAATTAATGCACTTTTGTCAATGTTTTACGTTAAAACTACAGATATTACCACAAGACTTACTCATGTCCCGATGCGCAATCTTCATTCAATGAACAACAATGCATGTGGTAAAAAAATGTTTGTTTAATACAATAAATGTTTTTGGACGGTTTTCATTTATTGAATTTATTCATTCATTATTACTGAATTCAAAGATATGTCGAAGAATTATTCTGTTGTCGAAAATCGCATTATAAAAGAAAATTCCTGTTTAATAACCTGGATTTATAACTAATGCATCGTGGGATTCTTTTACGGACTGATTCTTTGAGGAATGTCTTAAACAGCATTCTATGGGATTTCCTTGGATTTTAGTTTTCATTGATTGCTCCTGGAGCTCCTCCAGAATTCCTTATATCACACAAGGAATATTTGCAGGAATATACTTGAATGAATTCTACGGAATTCTTTCAAATTCATTCAAAAATACTTTGATAGATTTCCCAGAAGAATCTTTTTAATATCTTAGCTAGTTCATGACGAATCTGATTGAATCAATCTAAGCGCAAATATCGCAGAAAATCTCTTCTCTTGTCGGGGAATGTGGAGAAAAGATTTTGGAAGAATTTGTTAATTAGTCCTTATAAAAATACTAATAGGAAAATTATTCACAAAAAGCACATAAAAGTATTCTTGAAACAAATCTTACCATAGATTTCAGAAAAATGTCCAAAGAAATCTTAAGATAGTCTTGTGAGAAATTCTTGCGGAAAATTCTAGAATAAATATTGGTGTTTCTCAAACGATGAAATTAAAAAAGCATCGTCAATGGAAAAAAAAATGGTACAAAAAAATTGTCTTCAGCAATTTACGTCAATAATTGCATCATGAGAAACTTCCTTAGGTTTATAAAAAAAACCTTCTTAGGAGGATACATCGAGAAGCTTCATCAGATCGTGCTGAGAACGATTTCTATTAAAATAAAGTGCTTCAAAAAAATCTGTCGGACTTTTCAAAGGCTTAGAGTTTCGCAAGATTTTTTTTTGTGAATGTTTCAGAAATACGGTCAAGGATTTTTCGTGAAATGCTCCAATAGATCATTTGAAAGTACAGGGTTTCCGCAAATTATCCGAACAGCAAAATATTAGAAAGATGATCTCGTATTGAAAACAATGAAAAATCAATGTCCATGTACCTTTTATAATATATCTATATGTTGACACAAAATACAACTTTAAAAAAATTTCGAAATAATTGCTTGTTACTGAGATAGGCAAATTTTAATTTTTCGGAGATGTTTTTCCTGAGGGCCGCTAGTCATACTGGAGATGTGTTATCCCTAAAACCTAAAAGAGATGAATCCAAATGTACTATTATTATTTTAAGTAATCTACAGGTTAGTGGCTTCAAGTTAGACTGAAAATAGAAAATTGTACTGTTCAAATCCAGTGAGTTGTATGGACATTTCTCTTCCGTCATAAAGCTCGGAAAACAGCTCCCTTTAAGACATCTCAATACATTTGGGTTGGTTGTGCAATTATTTGAAATCGGAAATGTTCAAACTTTATCTCTCTCTT
>NW_018736193.1:0-24831 GCF_002204515.2 Aedes aegypti | reverse complement strand
ACGTCCCATACAATTGTGGGTTACGTTCGTTCCAAGCGCGTTCGCCTTGTCGCAACAACTTGACCGACTGCATGGAGTGCTGTGTCGGTGATTTCCTCGGATCGGATGCGCGCCGAATCAAAGGGAGCGTGTTGTTACGGCTGTTACTATCTCTCCTCGCCGACTCCCAACGCGCATTCGGGTTGCAGTAGAACACGTGCGACTTGGCAGCAGACCAAACCAACACTCTTCGCCCACTTACTACAGCCTTCCAGGCAGCCTGCAATTTCGTGTGTATTCCTTCGCTTTTAGCCCTTTTAGCGATGAAGAGGATGTCGTCGGCGTACAAGAGTATGTCGACTCCATCCGGCAGTACCCGGAAGATGGGCTGCATCGCCACCAGGAACAGCGTTACGGATAACACTGATCCTTGCGGCACACCATTTTCCAGCTTGTGCTCACTGGACGAGAAACCACCCAACAACACCTGAAACGTTCGCTAAAGAGGCAGCTTTGCAGAAGGTTCATCATCCGACCACGTATCCGCCATGACTTCAGGGTGCGAACATGGTGTCGTTGCCCTTGACAGATCCAGAGATGCTATCAAACAGTGCTCATCGACATTTGGTATCGGCCTCTCCACCTCGGAGAAGTAAGCGTCGGTACCGCGTCCCACACGGAAAGCGTGCTACCACTTTCCAAGTCGCCCATTCGACTCCAGCTCTGTGATTAAACGACGGTTGACAATCCGTTCGAGTGACTTCACCATGCAGATGGTCAGCGAAATAGGTCGAAAGGCAGTGGACCGGAATCTTGGCAATCGGTTTCGGAATTGGAACGACGAGGTCATTTCGCCAGCTGGTAGGAATTCGCCGCTGCGCCAGACTTTATTCAGCAGCTCCAGGAGTACAAACTTCACGAATACAGGAAAACGTTGAAGCAGAGGGATAGGGTACCATCCCATCGATACCTGTCGAGGCAACTCGCCCTTTGTCGAGAGCTCAGGTTAAAATCACCGTTGTACGCATCGTCGGTATTAGACCAAACATCAATGGACTCTCTCAGCTGCCATTTTCGCTATCTGAATCGATGGAGGGTAGCTAGACGTCGCCGATCTTTCGCCATAGTACATCGCCAGTTCTTCCGCTACTTCTTCGGTGTTGTCCGTGAATCCGTTCGGCCGTTTGAGAGCAACTGAGCGTCTCTACCGATTTCCACGCAGTGTGCTAACCGTGCGCACTGTTCGGTCGTCGTACTGTGCGGGGAAATCTTCCCTACGAAGGTTTCCCACGATCTCTCCTTCGCTTCTTTAATCGCCTTTCGCGCCGAAAGAACTTTTGTTGTCGACGAATTGCCGCTTTTATCTCGGGGCACCACCACGGTTCCGCTTTGGTTCTATTCGGCCGCTAGTCCACGAGACGGACTCAGTCGCTGCTGCAATTATTTTTTCGGTGAAGCTTCCCACATTCCACTCGATCTCTGGGTGGATAATTGCTGCTGTAATCTGTTCATATAACGGCCAGTCAGCTTGGTCGTAGAGTCATTTTTATTTATTTATTTATTCTTCTTTGCCTTCAACTCAGTGGTTGCACAGACTGTAGCTTAAATTAATTATCTTATCCTACTTTTAAATGTCGTCTTTGTTATATTAAAATCGAACTTGTCATGCACTTCATTAAAATATCTACAGCAGCTATGGAGAGGATTATTATGACCGTAAAGCGTACGATGCGTTGCTAGATAAAATAACGTATTTTGTCGTAGACGACGAACCGGAGCATGGAACTTCATATGTCGAAGAAGATTTGCGCAGTCGATGTTTCCTGTCAGTAAGTCGAAGCAAAAGATTCGTTGTGCCATAACTCTTCTCGACGCTAACGTGTCCAATCCTATTAGCCTGCAACGGTGATCGTAGGGAGGTAATCTGATGGGATCATTCCACGGTAATCGACGCAAAACATAACGCAAAAAAGATCGCTGCACCCGTTCGATTCTGTCAGCTTGAACTTGATGATACGGTGCCCAGACTTGAACGGCGTACTCCAACACACTGCGAACTACTGCACAGTAGATCGATTTCATCGCATAAACATCCCGAAACGATTTTGTGATCCTTCGTACGAATCCTAGTAATGCAAACGCTTTCGACGTAGTAGTAGCAATATGCTCATTAAAGTTCATCCTGCTATCGACAATCACTCCAAGATCCTTAATAGAACTGACACGTTCAAGTGTTTGAGATGCTATTTCGTAATTTTGTTGCATCGGGGAACGTGAGCGTGAAAATGAAATACATTTACATTTGTCTGCATTTGCTTCCATTCCGTTGGCGTGGCACCACTTCACGATCGTATCCAAATTCGTTGTATAATACAACAGTCAATACGGGATAGTATCGCTCGGAAGATTTTCAGGTCATCGGCGGAAAACAATTGTTCTGATTGGATTAGACCACACAGATCGGCAGTGAACAAAATGAAAAGCAGCGGTCCCAGATGACTTCCCTGAGGAACACCCGAAGGTATCCTGAAACGGGATGACTTAATACCATCAATTTTGACGAAAGCCCAGCGTGCAGTCAAATATGAGTGTAACCAAGATGTTGCCCACTCGGGGAGGCCCATTTTTTGTAGCTTTGCAATAAGTAATCCGCCGCGTTGTATGCTGATATGACCACCCGGGTATGGACACTGCAATCGGGAAAAGATCGCTGCCGTGTGTGATAAGGTCCGCCAAGTGAACCTCCGAGTCAGATCCTACGAGCACATGGTCACATCGATCGCCGAAATGTTGCCCGTAGCAGGGTCGATGCGAGTTACAGCACCGTCATTCAGGATAACCATTTCCTATGTTAACGTTGTTTCAGCTATGAATCGCCCAAGCGCGCTTGATTGGTGCAATATCCATGCGATGTACTTACTTACTTATTTGGCTTTACATCAATTATCTTGATAAAGCCTCGCCAACAATAAATCGCCAATTCACTCGGTTCATGGCCGCTTCTCTCCATCCTCGACTGTGACCCACGCTCTCCAGGTCCTGGTGCACCTGGTCAATCCACCTAGCTCATTGCGCTCCACACCTTCTTGTTCCGACCGGATTCGTAGCGAACACCATCTTTACAGGGTTGTTGTCCGGCATTCTTGCAACATGCCCTGCCCAGCGTATCCTTCCAGCTTTAACTACCTTCACGATACTGGGTTCGCCGTATAGTTGAGCGAGCTCGTGGTTCATCCTTCGTCGCCACACGCCGTTCTCCTGTACGCCGCCGAAGATCGTCCTTAGCACTCGGCGTTCGAAAACTCCAAGAGCTTGCAAGTCCTCCTCGAGCATAGTCCACGCCTCATGCCCATAGAGGACTACCGGTCTTATGAGCGTACATCGTGCATTTGGTGCGGGGGTGAATCTTTCTTGACCGCAGTTTCTTCTGGAGCCCATAGTAGGCACGACTTCCGCTGATGATGCGCCTTCGTATTTCCCAACTAACATTGTTGTCAGCCGTCAACAAGGATCCGAGGTAGACGAACTCGTCCACCACCTCGAAGGTATCTCCGTCTATCGTAACACTGCTTCCTAGGCGGGTCCTGTCGCGCTCATTTTCGCCAACCAGCATGTACTTTGTTTTCGACGCCTTCACCATTACCCCGACTCTTGTTGCTTCACGTTTTAGGCGGTGAACAGATCTGCCACCGTTTCAAATTTCTCCCAATAATATCCATGTCGTCCGCGAAGCAAACAAATTGTCCGGATCTCGTGAAAATCGTGCCTCGACTGTTAAGTCCGGCTCTACGCATAACACCTTCAAGCGCAATATTGAACAACTGGAGTGTTCGCCCGAAATCTTCACGCAGTTTTGCACACCGTCCATCGTTGCTCTGATCAATCTTGTGAGCTTCCCGGGAATGCTGTTCTCGTCCATGATTTTCCATAGCTCTACGCGGTCGATTCTATCGTATGCCGCCTTGAAATCGATGAACAAATGGTGCGTAGGGACTTGGTACTCGCGGCATTTCTGGAGGATTTGCCGCACGGAAAAGATCTGGTCCGTTGTCGAGCGGCCGTCGATGAAACCTGATTGATAACTTCCACGAACTCGTTTGCTATAGGTGATAGACGACGGAAGAGAATCTGGGATAGCACTTTGTAGGCGGCGTTTAGGATGGTGATTGCACGATAATTTTCACACTCCAGTTTTGTCGCCCTTTTCGTAGATAGGGCATATAACGCCTTGCTTCTACTCCTCCGGTAGTTGTTCCGTTTCCCAGATTCTGACTATCAGCTGATGCAGACAAGCGGCCAACCTGTCCGGGCCCATCTTGATGAGTTCGGCTCCGATACCATCCTTGCCAGCGCACAGTGGCGTATGGCCGGACAAAACCTCAAAAAATTCATGTTCTCAAAATCACTCGTCAATATTTTTTATAGACTTCTATACTATTGAGCGACAATTTCTCAAAATTTGAGATTGATCTGTTCTGTTTTCGATTTTTGGCAGCATCGTTAGTGTGGCAATGTCAGCAAAATTGGACTGCTCGAAATTCATCAACTATGATTCACCTAACAAACTTCAAACAGCTGTATCTCAACAAAATCATAACCGATTTAAGCTCGATAGGTTTCATTTGAAAGCGTAGTTATAAGCCTTCGTTTTGGCTATAATTATATAAATTTTAACACATCAAGTTGTTATTTGTAGCAAAAAAAGTTTCAAAAAATCTTTCTCCAAAATTTTGTTAAATTTTCAAAATTTCATACGTTTTATGTGAAGTGTTTCGGGAAAATGAGTCACTCACTATGAAGCAGCAAATTATCCATACTTGCAAATGTGCAATAGTTTTTCTTGCCCCTTTTTGCCCCTAGAGGTGAAAATTCCATTTTCATTTTTCATTATAATTTATCGATTTCATCATTCAAATCTATATAATTTGTCATAATTCGCTTGAAACTATAGTGGAATTACTAAAAGGAAGTTAAATCTGTACCTTTAGTTCAGGTATATGCACAAATTTCTGCATTACAACAAAAAAATTAGTAGTAATAGCTTTTTTATACGATTGGATGAAAAAACTTGATTTGGACCAATTTCACTAGAAAATCTTATTTTCAATTTGACTGTTATTTCCAACGGGATGATATCAGGTATCCAAAATAATTAATAGATTACCATAATTAAGCAATTTGAGACGTATTTGATGTTTTGTCCGATCTTTGTATGAAGGACAGCCACTGTGCAGCGGCCTTGTTGTTCTTGAGCTGTTGAATGGCATCCTTAACTTCCCCCATCGTGGGAGCTGGTTGGTCTCCGCTGTCCGCTGTGCTGACGTAGCCATCGCCTTCGTTGTCCTGACCTTCTGTGCCTGTGTTCTCTGCGCCATTCAGGTGTTCATCGTAGTGCTGCTGCCACCTTTCGATCACCTCGCGTCCGTCCGTCAAGATGCTCCCATCCTTATCCCGGCACATCTCGGCTCGCGGCACGAAGCCTTTGCGGGATGTGTTGAGCTTCTGATAGAACTTCCGCGTTTCTTGAGAACGGTACAGCAACTCCATCTCTTGGCATTCCACCTCCTCCAGGCGGCGCTTTTTGTCCCGGAATAGGCGGGTTTGCTGTTTCCGCTTCAGTCTGTATCGTTCCACGTTTTGCCGCGTACCATGCTGCAGAATTGCAGCCCGCACTGCATTCTTCTCCTCTAAAACCTCCTGGCACTCCTCGTCGAACCAATCGTTTCTTGAGCTCCGTTCCACATATCCGACAATGCTTTCGGCAGCGTTGTTAATGGCTGCTTTGACTGTCCTCCAGCAGTCCTCAAGAGGGGCCCTATCGAACTCGCCCTCATCCGGCAACGCTGCCTCAAGATGCTGCGCGTACGCATCATTGATGACGGATAGTTTTGGGCGCAGTTTCACCTGGTAGTGGTCGGAGTCAATGTTAGCGCCACGATAGGTTCTGACGTCGGTTATGTCGGAGAAGTGCCGTCCATCGATCAAAACGTGGTCGATTTGCGATTCTGTCTGCTGAGGTGATCTCCAGGTGTACCGATACGGGAGGCTGTGCTGGAAATAGGTGCTACGAATGGCCATATTCTTGGAGGCGGCAAAATCTATCAATCGTAGGCCGTTCTCGTTCGTCAGCCGGTGGGCGCTGAACTTTCCAATCATCGGTCTGAACTCCTCCAACCTGAGCGTTCAAATCTCCTATGATGATCTTGACGTCGTGGCTTGGGCAGCGGTTGTACTCGCGTTCGAGCTGCGCGTAAAATGCGTCCTTGTCATCATCAGTGCTTCCGGAGTGTGGGCTATGCACGTTGGCTATGCCACCACCCGATCACGCGCCTTTGCATATCACCCATCACTATAAAAGCTGTTCCCAGCTCGCGTGTGTTGCCGCAGCTCTGGTAGATGGTATGATTACCTCTAAACGTTCGCACCAATGCTCCTGTCCAGCACACCTCCTGCAGCGCTACGATATCGAAACCACGGGTCTTCAGTACATCGGAGAGTATGCGAGTACTTCCAATGAAGTTGAGAGATTTGCAGTTCCACGTACCGAGTTTCGTCGCTGTGGTCTTTGCCGATTGTTCCGGTCCGTATTCTCTCGTTGACGTTCCTGTGCTGATGTGTTTTTACGGTTGGCTTGCAGGGCCTGACACCAACCCCTAGATTTCCTGAGGACCATTCCCCCTAAATGTTCGGAGGGCCATAGTGCGCAGTTTAGCTTAGAGTCCTTCTCTGGCCCTCGGAAGATGATCAGCCGCCCTGACATGGGGAACAGACGCTGTTGTGAGCCGCTCCTAACATGGAGTACAGACGCTCCAGGTTTGCAAAAGCAAAAACCCCACCCCTCCCCGGTCAGCATACGACCAAAGTTCCCACCGGGGGTTGGTTACCCAATCTTCCCCAAGGTTACTCGTACCCCGGTCAGAACCACGAGGAGGTAGGGATAGGAGTTGCTGGGCAAGAGGCTAAGGACCGCACAAAGGGGTCTCTTTATTCCTGCAGGTACGCGAGGTACCAATGGTACGCCATGCCCAGCCATTTACCGCGCCTCCATGCGATGTGGAGGCCGTTTAAATCTGAGATGAGCAGCTTTAGCTCGCTGAATGTAGCTTAGTTGATTAAAGCGCCGGTCTATCGTACACGGAGTTGTGAGTTCGAGTCTCACTAGAACGCGTATTTTTTTCGCAAATTCATGTCTCAATTTGTCAAACAAACACATTGTGTCTTCTGATTACAAGTTCCCAAAAGTAAGATTCAGACATACCAGCAAATCTGGTATATGCCAGTAAAGGGCAAACATTCATTAATGGACCTACTTTTATTTATTAATATTCAACATATTTGAATTGAATACTTTTTCAAACATATCTGTCAAACCGTACACTTCAGCTTAGTTACCAGAACTCAAAATCTGATACACTTCCTGTAAGAGCTGGTGTTGCTCAAAGCAGCATTCTCATACCAATATTTTGACGGATGACAAAGGTCTCTCCATCAAAGGATGAAGCCTACTTGTCACTTGTTGTTGGTTTACAAAAAAATCTTTTTGTTTTATTTTCTTCTAGCGGACAGAGCCAAAACCAATTTTTTTGACTGTTGATTTTTGCATTACACTGTTCGACAAAAAAATTTTTTTGGCTGGATCAGGGACGTGGTTATATGGGTCTTGAAGTGCAAGAAAAGTGTAGAAAGAGGCCGTTTTCAAATGATTTGCAGCACCCCTGGATTAGTTTTTGACAAAGTTTGAAAATTTTGCATTTTTCATCAAAAAAAGCGTAATAAGCAAAATATCAATATATTTTCAAATTCAATTATTCAACCATTGAATTAGTCAAATCAATATTGTTTAGCCCTAGATCGCTTCAGGGAAACGTGCACCATCTCAGAAGAATATTGGCATCATTTTTATATATGAATTTGGAATGTTAACGATCATTAAACAAGCATACGAGGATGTGCACTTTATATACTACTTATTTTTCTACTCCACACATCTGGTTCATTATATAATAATTACTATAGGTTCAAGAAGACGCTTGATTATGATTTAATTTAATGACCCATATAACCGCGTCCCTGATCCAGCCAAAAAAAAATTTTGTCGAACAGTGTTATTTATTGTGAATTGGAAAATATGCATTGAATGAATCTACTGTTTGTTATTCCGAATGATGTTATACCAAGGACTGATTCACCTACACTAGAAATAAATCAAAAAATAAACAATACTTCCTCACTTTTAACATGCAACTTGATCCACTATGTCGAAATGTAAATGGGTTCAAGAAGCAACATAAACAGAGTCAAAAAACAAAATTGTCAGATCAGTCATCCTACGCCAACCTTTTTTTTATTTTCAGAAACAATGGCTCACGCAGAGTCAAAATAGGTGAGTTCCATTTTCACTCTTGCGCTGCTATTATTTGAATCAACATTTACGCCTTTCAAACACCCCATTTACTGGGCAATTAAGGTGTCGTTGGTGTCACTTCCTCGGAAAAGTCATGAATCTGTTCTGATCCTCTTTTCTCGTCGAAGCGTTTCGATATTTACCGTCGCAAACAGATCGATGGTTTCTCGAGTACCGCTGAGAATGCGGCCGATGTATGCTGCTGTCTGTTGAACACATGTGGTCACCGTTCACGGTAGACGAATTCCATCCAAAATGAATCAAAATTATTAGAAGTCGTGCCCGACAATCTTCGATTTATATTAAATTTTACACATGAGCGGTTCCACGCCATTTCGCAAACCCGATTATGTTTGTATTTTTTTGAATCGCCTGAAAATTTGCATACAGATTCTTTATGACCAAAAATGCCATTATGCACTTTCAGACCGCCATTTTGAACCTCGCCTTATTTTTGAGAAGGGCGTATCGGAAAATGCATGGCAATTCTTTAAAAAACTGTAACTCGAAAACGGTTTGTTCGATCGATTTGAGATCTTCTACAAAGTTGTAGGTATTGCTAAGGACTGACTATATGGAGAAAAATATGCACGGTAAAACTAAGTTACAGATTATTTTTTATTTCAAAAACAAAATTTTAAAATCGAATTTCTCCAAAACCGCAGTTTGGATTTTTTTTATTTTTGGATATGTTTTAAGGGACAACTTATGTGATTTATTGCACAACGTTTCAAAAATGGAAGAATTATGGACAAAAAAGTTTGATTTTTTTTAAATTACAGATTTTGAAAAAAATATCGAAATAGAGGAAAACAATATATTTTATGTGATTATTTGAATGTACAGAAAAAATTGCAGTCCGAAAGTAGTTAAGTAATTTTTTTCTAGGTTGCATCAATTTCGAGATATACTTATATTTATAGAAAATTTTCAAATAAAAAAGAAAAATAGACCCATTTCAAGCATATTTCGTGTTTTCTCCATTCCAGAAAAAACATTATTTTGATTGAGCGAATCGTAGCTAAATCGTTTATCGTTTGATCAAAACATTTATGTTTAAGTATTGAAAAAAGAGTGCACGGTAAAAAAATATAAACGATATTTTCAAATGAAAATTTGAAGCTAATAGTTTTTTAAAAACCGCAACATTGATGTTTTTAATTTTTGGATATATTTTCGGTTGTTGTAGGTATTGTTTAGGACTATTTGGAAAAAAAATATGCACGGTAAAAAATAATGACAGATTTTTTTAATTAAAAAATTAAAACCGATTTTCTATGAAAATGCATCTGTGATTTTTATTATTTTTGGGCATGTTTTAGGGGACAACTTATGTGATTTATTGCACAATGTTTCATAATGGAAGAATTATGGACAAAAAAGTTATAATTTTATAAAATATTACAAATTAAAAAAAAACTAAATAAAAGAAAACAATAATTTTTTATGTGTTTATTTGATAGTATAGAAATGCATTGGATGAGTACTGAAGTAAAATTTTTCTAGGTTGCATCAATTTCGAGATATACTCATACTTATATAAAATTGTCAAATAAAAAAAGAAAAATAGACCCTTTTCAAACATATTTCGTGTTTCTCCATTCCGGAAAATTTTATTTTGATTTCAATAACACAAACCAAGTCAAGTCAAGTACACAACACTGAAGACGGCTTTACAGTTGAGGTTGAAAATACACGTATCTGTCGAAGGATACAATAGTAGAATTAAAAGAAACAGTACTACTCATCTTTTTGTATATTTACAGGCATTCTACTAAACAGGTCCACAAGGGTTTTCATCACTTTTGCCTGTGTTAGTAGGTATGATGATTTACCGTGTATATCTCGGAAGTGATGCATCACAGCTAAAATTTACTTAAGTATTTTTCGATAGAAATTTTTCATATTTAAAAATATAAAGTTATTTTTCTGTACTCAAAAAAAACGCACCAATAATATCTTTTGACATAAATTCGTTTTATTTATTTTTTTAAATATTTATTTTTTATCCAAAAATTTTCCGTTTGAGGCATTGTGCAAGAAATTACAAACAATATGCTGCAAAACATATCCAAAAATTAAAAACATCTATTTTGCGGTTTTTAAGAACAATGAACTTCAAATTTTCATTTGAAAATTTCGTTTATATTTTTCTTACCGTGCATACTTTTTTTAAATACTTTAGTATATAGGTTTTGATCAAACAATAAACAATTCATCTACGATTCACTCAATCAAAATATAATATTTCTGGAATGGAGAAACACGAAATATGTTTGAAAAGGGCCTATTTTACTTCTTTTATTTGAAATTTTATATAAATATGAGTATATCTCGAAATTGATGCAACCTAGAAAAAATTTACTTAAGTACTTTTCGACTGCAATTTTTCTTTACTTTCAAATAATCACATAAAAAAATATTGTTTCCTCTATTTCGATTTTTATCAAAATCTGTAATTTTTAAAAAAATCATAACTTTTTTATCCATAATTCTTCCATTTGAAACGTTGTGCAATAAATCACATAAGTTGTCCCCTAAAACATATCCAAAAAAAAAAAATCGCAACTGAATTTCTGGAGAAAATCGATTTTAAAATTTTGTTTTTGAAATAAAAAATAATCTGTAACTTTTTTTTACCGTGCATATTTTTCTCCATACAGTCCTAAGCAATACCTACAACTTTGTAAAAGATCTCAAATCGATCGGACAAACCGTTTTTCGAGTTACAGTTTTTTAAAGATTTGCTATGCATTTTTCGATACGCCCTTCTCAAAAATAAGGCGAGGTTCAAAATGGCGGTCTGAAGGTGCGAATGGCATTTTTGGTCATAAAGAATCTGTATGCAATTTTCAGGCGATTCAAAGTATACAAAAATTAAATTAAAAAAATCGTCATGTTCGGTGGAATTGCTCACATGTTTTCGGTATGGTAGAATAAGTACTACAAAACAAAATATTTCGTTTTTCAATACACGAAGAAAACAGATTAATAAAAAGTGTTATGAAACATACATTCCATTTTATTTTTCTAAATACGAAATTCTGATTTACATTGTAGCAAAAGTATAAAAAGATGATGTACAAAAAAAATAGGCAGAGAAAAATGTAGCTGCAAATAAACTCTACTGTTACCTCAAGGAATTTCGAGTTTTTTTTCACATAAATTGCATGCAAAACACATGGGCCATGAGAAGCAAAATAATCAATTTATCTATGGAAAGCATTTATTCTACCGTACCAAAAACTTGTGTAAAATATACTGCAAACCGAAGATGGTTGAGTTCTGTGAATGATCGATTTGGCATGGAATTCGTCAGTAATATCCTATCGGTCTATATGCGCTCAGGTTGGTTAGCGAATGAGAGAAACACCTCAACATTAATGGTTAAAAAAATCACTCTTTTAAATCACTAGGCCTAGTTGTTTTATTTTAATCTGAAATAATAAGAAAACATTTACCGTCATTGACATGAGTTTGTGAGAGAAATGGGTGCGGTAGCGGCAATTAAACTTCAATGCTAGCTATCAGCAGCAATTGAAGTATTTCTTAGTCCACTTGAGGCACTGATTAGTTTTCTCTGATGTCGTCGGTGCGTATCAAAGTGAGTTGGTTATTTCTTCTCAGGAGCACAATTCACTTGTTGTGCTGTGAATATTTGATGAACCTACAAGCCTTAACAACACACAGCCATCCCTGTAAACTGAACTTTTTATCAATTCTCGGTTCTGCTGAGTGGCAGAAAGTTTCAAGTGGATTAATTGTTGTAATTAGGATGTTAATGGATGACACTGAGTCTGTTAACAACATTGGCTGTGGGAATGGAAACAACAGTAAATGGGATGCAAATAAGAAATGTATGTATCTGTGCTATAAGAGAGAATGGTTAGATATCTGATGTTTTCTAATGCTGGTAATACTTTTCAGATAAAATTTCGAAACACTTAGGCTAACTAATTGAATCGATGGTACTTGATTTCATTGAGAGAGAACGGGCTGCTACACAAAAATTCCTAAGCAATACATTTTCATTTTATTTCATCTGAACAGATAACACTGAATCAACAATTTCACGCCACAATACTCGGTTCGTGGCTGCATCTCTCCATCCTCGGTTCTGCCCCACGCTCGCCAAATCGATACGCACTTGATCCGCCCACCTAACTCGCTGCGCTCAACGCCTTCTTGTACCAACCGGATCCGAAGCGAACACCACCTTTGCAGGGTTGCTGTCCGGTATTCTTGCAACATGCCCTGCCCATCGTATCCTTCCATCGTTAGCCACCTTCTGGATTCTGGGATTTGAGTGAATTGTCACACTGTCTCCCATCTGTAACCGCTACGTTATGCAGCCCACAGATGCTCAGACGGTTTGACCAACATTGACTCACCTAACAAGTTGGTGCTCATGTTGGCACTATGTTTGACCGTGTATGATGCTGCTTGACGAACCAATTTGACAGTTTGTGATACATATTTGACGGTTGACGAAACGGTCGGCCAAAATCAAAACGAGTTTGATTTTCACTCAAAACCGCTGGTGGGCGGAGCCAAGTGTTTGACAAACTGATCGTACAGTCTGAGGGGCAGTTGTACGAACACTGGCGTCAGCTTGACCAAAATTGCAGCTTTGGCCGCCTCATCAACTACCGATGCGCATGGGTGGTAATTCACATTGCGTAATTTATGCAGCGTTGTCCGCCGTGGGAATGTAGAGAATGCGTGCTTTTGAGATTATTTCGCTAGCTTCTGAACACTCCAAACAGGATTCAACGCAAGCAGGGGGGTGCAATGAGCCAATAATTAGCTATCCAACATATATTCAACATGGCGTCCAGTGTCTTTGTTTTGTTTCTTTTGGAACTGACAAAACATATGATTTTGTGGATAGGAGACATCAATGATACTTCACTGATGCGTAAAACATTCAACAAAACGTCGAAAAGCGGAAAAGCGTAATCAAATACGACGATTCAACGTAATAAACTTAATTTCCAGAAACTAGCACTAGCAGCATATGAGCCGTATACTCGAAAATCAGGAGCAAGTTAGGGCAAAACCGACCGGAAAGTGGGTACCAAAACGCGAAGTACCAAAAACGATGTGAGGAAGAGCCGAAATGTAATGCAGGATGACAGCCGTGCCAGTCCTCTGAACACAGAAGTCTGGAAATGATACTTGCTCCACAGTTCGCTTTTCGCGGTACAACGAACCATTGTCTTCCGTAATAAGAGCATTCAACGATATAGCGTCCCTATTTGATTTTGGAATGTCGTCAACAGTATTCAGACAAAAAAAGTTAGATTCGATGAGACCTAGATTTTGTTTAAATTAGTACAAGTAGCATTCGTTGAGACTTATGTCAGATGAATTAAGAAATAAATAATAATAAATAATATTCCAGAGATTTCGCCAGGAATTTCGACATGGATTCAACCATGATTTTTTTGGGGTTTTGAAGTGAATTCTTCCAAAGATTTCACAAGGAATTTCAACTAGGAATTATTCAAGGGATTGAAGCAAGACATTCGCTAGATATTGCACCACAAAAACTTTGATGATTTTGCCCAGGATTTTTTTCAACGTTTCCATCAAGAGTTCATCAAGATGATTAACAGGAAAACTGTTCTTGAGGGATTTAAATATCGAATTCCACCGAACATTTCCGCTTTGAATTTCGAAGGGATTACACCAGAACTAGTTTCAAAAATTTCTTCAGAATTTTGACTATGGACTATGACCAGAAATTCTTCCATCACGATTTCCCTGGAATTTCCGCAACGGTATTTTCTCTACGGATTCTACCAGGAATTCCTTCAGATATTCCAGCAAGACATCTTCCTGGGAATCCTCCAAGAAGTTCGTCAGAAATCCCACAAAGGATTCTACCAGTATTTTCTACAGGGCAATCCAGGGTTTCTCAAGAAATTTTGACTACGAATTCCAAGAAGATTTTCTCTAAGATTTCTTCCAGAGATTCCAACAAGGTTTCGACCTGAAGTATTTCTATTGATTCTATCTGGACTTCGACAAAGAATTCTCCCAGGAATGTGACCAGAAGTTACTCTAATGATTCCACCAGGTATTTGATCAGGAAAACAACCTCCAATAATTTCACCTAGGAATTTCGAACAGTATTTCATTAGGATTTTTTCAAAGATTACTTCAGAAAGTCCTTATGAAATTCCACCAACAATTTCACCACGAATTCTCCACGGGTTCCTTTCATATTTCTTCTACGAACTTGTACTGAAGTTTCTCCAGATTTTTCACTAAGAATAATCTTAGAGATTTCATCTGTAAACCCTTCAATAATTCCATCAGAAAATTTACTAGGGATTCCCACAAGGAATTCTTTCAGACACTCTACCAGTATTTTAAGGAATTTTACCTAGAAATCTCCCAGATATTCTATAAGGAATTTCTACTAAAATTACAGCATGAATTTCATCAGGGGTTAAGATTCTCCTACGGCAATTTCACCAGAAAGTTTTCCAAAGATTCCACCAGAATTTCCATAAAAAATCCCTCAAATCTGTTATTGTAATACTTGGTGGAATCTTTGAAGGAATTCCTGTAAAAAACACATGATCGAATCCCGGTCGGAAATCTTGATTAAATCTCCTTAAGAATTCCGGAAAAATCTCTTCATAAAAAACTTTGGAGGAGGTTTAGTGCAATCGCTGACAATTACCTGGTGTAATTTCTGAGAATATTCCTACTGGAACCTATTAAGTAATTCCTAGAGGAATTCCAAAGAAAATAGTAGGGGTATCCCTGAAAGATATTTGTGAAACTTCTAGTAGAATTGATAATAGAAAAATTGTATTTTTTTTTTTTTTCGAGAAATACTTGATGGAATGGCTGGAGCATTTCCTGGGGTAATCCTAGAAATATTTCTGCTGAAATGATTGTCGAAGTTCCTTATGGAATCTCTGTTGGAATTCCACTTGTATTCTTTAGAGGAAATACAAGTAAAATCATGGGAAAAGTTACTGATCAAATCCTTAATTTAATTCCTATTCGAAACTCTGGACAATTTTTTAATTTAATCCCAGGAGGAGTTTATGATTGAGTTCTTGAAGATTTTCTTCTCTAAAATAATTCCTGGTAGAAATTTTAGATCAAATCCCTCTGATAGAATTCCTGGAATAATTTTCTGTGGAGTTTGTTGTGGAATCCCTGGAAAAATTCTGGTACAATCCCTGGTAGTCTTACCTGTCGAATCTCTGTAGAAATTCCAAGTGGTTTCCTTTGTGGACATATTAGTGTAACACCCAATCCTGGTTGAACCCCTGAGAGTATTCCTGAGAGTAATTGGAATCTATGGAGGAACTTCAGTGAAACCACTAAAGAAAATAATGATGGAGTCTCTGGTAGAATTGGAAACGCTGATGATATCAAAGTTGAAATAAAGGCGTTCATGCCCCTTGCAGATGCCCAAAAATGTATGACACCTGAGGTTATAAGCAATATCTAGAATGCTGTAAGATGTGTACTGCGGTATTAGGGCGATTCAAATTTTAAAAATGTTTGAAAATCCAATCTCCCATATGCTTCTTACCATCCTAACCATAAAAATAGTGTTCTGTGAAAATTTTCAGCTTATTTGATGGTGATTTAAAGGTGGCCCAAAGACAACGTAGGTTTATATGGAAATTACTATGGAGAAATTTTGAGAAATGTTCCAAACACACTAGTACTGTAATGTAAGTAGAAACTTATCATCCCATATTGAAAACTCATCTTCAAATCTTAATGAAGGATGTTGCTTAAGAAACAAATCTCGTTTAAGCTAATTTTGTTTGGGATTTTTGTACATGTTTACAGAGCTATAATCCCATATTAAGCTAAATAATAGCAAATAAACTCATGAATATCTCTTTTAAATACTATCCGTCGGATTGAACCTTTCTCTTCAGCAAACTTCTTTATTATGGTTTGACGAACAAGTTTTTGCTATGAGGTGATAAGTTTGTACTTGCATTACAGTACTAGCCTGTTTGGAACATATCTCTAAATTTCTCCATAGTAGTTTCCATATAAACCTACATTTTCTTTGGGTCACCTTTAAATCATCACCAAGAAAGCTGAAAATTTCACAGAACACTATTTTTATGGTAAGGATGGTAAGGAACATATGGGAGGTTGGATTCTTAAACATTTTTAAGTTTTTAACCGCCCTACTGCGGTATGCCAAGCATGGGTACTAAGTGTACTGCAGTAATTTGCACAATGTGACGTAAGCGCCAAATTGTCTGATTTATTTTTTCCTTTTGTGTTGATTAAGTATTTCATAGATTTCAGCATTAAAATTTTTACAACAAATTTCGTTACTTTTACAACAAAATTTGTAGTAAAATGATAAAAAAAATGATAGAATAAAGAAAACAAAGTGACGTAAACGCCATTCTACTACCGTAAATACTTGCTGAATCCCTGAAAGATTTAGTCGTGGAAATTCTGATGGATTTGCTAGTTGAAACCCATGAGGCAAAACTAGTGGAATTTCTGAAATACTCACTAGTGTAATCCTTGGTGGGGACTCTGGAAGATTTCCTAGTGTAATCTTTTGAAGAGCTCTTGAAGGTGGATAATTGTTTGGTGAGGGGATTTCACTGGTAGAATCTCTGGAGGAATTTCCGAGGCAGAATGTATGGAAGAATGGATTCTTTGAAGAAGTTCCAAGTGGTTGCAAAAATTCCAATTGTAATTACATTCAGAATTCCTGGTATAATCTCTGTAAGAGAACGAGGAGGTTTCTCTAGAGAAAATAGTAGTGTGATGCCTGGAAACATTCCTGGTAGAATCTCTCAGGAGTTCCTAGTGGAATTCTCCATAACTTTCCGGGTTCAATCGCTGGGAGTATTCCCAGTGAAATCTCAGATGGATTTGCTGATGGAATCCTACATTAAAATACTTGTGAAATTCCTGGCGAAATTCCTTATGTCAGACTTCATGGTGAGATCATTGGTGGATTTTCAGGTAAAATCCCCAAAAGAAATACTAGTGGAACCCTTGGGCGAAACTGGTGATATTTTTGGTAAAATTACTGAAAAAATTCCTGGTGAAAATGTTGAAAAATCTCTTTAAGATTTCCTTGAGGATTTTTTGGACAATTTTCTGAAAAAGTTCTTGAGGGTTCCCTGGGTAGTTTAAGTGGTAATTCTTGGTGAAACCCCTGGAGAAACCATTGATAAAATTCCTGCAAGAATCTCTGCAGGAATTTCTGAATGGATCCATAATAGAATTTTTAGAGATATCCCTGGAGGAATATTTTCATGAACTTATTGGCGAATTTCTGCAAGTGAGGAACGTCAAAAAGAATCATGGAAAAAAAAAATCCTGTAAAAGTCTTGGAGAAATTTCCGGAGGAATTCCAGATGGAGTTTTGAGAAGTATCTCTTAAGAAATTTCTGGAAGAGTACCTTGGGGTGTTTCTGGTAGTTGTCCCCTAATCTCGGAAAGAATTCTTTGATATTTTTTGGAGGAATTTTCAGGAATATAGTTGGAGAAACCTCAGAAGAATTTCTAAAGGAATTTTTACAGTATTCTTTGGGGAGGACTTCTGAAAACTAATTAGAGATATGTTACGCAAGAAATTCTGTGAGGAGTATTGGAAGTGTCAAAGACCAATCTCTAATAGGAGCATCTGAAAATAAATCAAATATGTTTAAATATTCCTCAAACGTTTTTTTACAACCGAAGCTGTTTTTAACCACGAATTTCTTCATAAATTCCATGTGGAATTGCTGTAGAGATTCGACATGGAATCCCTCAGGAGAATGTTTCCTGGGATTCCCCCTGATTTTCTCCAGAAATTCCACGAAAGATATGTATCCAAGCATTTAACTAGGCATTCTACCAGGAATTTGTAAAGGGTTTCTACTAGGTATTCTTGCAGGGATTCCCATTAACATTTTTGTCAAGAATTTCAGATGAATACCAAAAGGGCCCAGATAGCCGTAATAGTAAACGCGCAACTATTCTGCAAGACCAAGCTGAGGGGTCGTGGGTTTAATTCCAATCGGTTGAGGATCTCTACGGGTTGAATATTTTCTTAAATACCAGAGCACATAGTATCTTCCTACCTTCCACACGATATACACATATAAAATGGCGAAACGACAATGAAAGCTCTCGGTTAATAACTGTGAAAGTGCTCATGAGAACATTAAGCTGAGAAACAGTATGTATGGATAAACTCCTGAAGAATCTCTGAAGGAATTGCTGGAAGAATGCCTGGAAGAAATCTTGGAGGCATCCCTAGAAGAATCTCTAAGGAGACGTTTGCAGAAATCATTATAGGAAATCTCTGGTAAAGCTTTTTGTGGAGTAATTAGAATTGGAGTATCTCAAAAGATTTCTGCAGAAATTCCTGGGAGAATTTTTGGAAAACTTCATGAAAAAAAACATGAATGAATTTCCTGAAAAATGTATAAATAAGTCACTAAAGATATTCCTGATGAAAACTCTTAATGAATTCCTGATGAAGTACTTGGAGGAATCCCCAAAAAAAATCTAACGCAAATTTCTAGTTTAATCCCTGGAAAAAATGTCTGGAGGAATCTTAAGAAGAATTTTTTGAATCGCTGGCCAAAACTCCTGGTGGAATTGCTTATGGAATCTCCGGGTGAATCCCATATAAAAGCCTTGGATGATTTTCTTACACACATACCTGCAGGAATTCCTGGATGAAACATATCAATCCAATGATTAGCTAAACTTTCGTACTAATAACATTTTTTAATTAGTTTGTCTTGTACGGAGATGAACCAGCCTAGGGCTGAAAATCTCCTTAATAAAGCCATAATAATAATAGTTTGTCTTGATGCATCATAAATATTTTCTCGACACTGGGACGTGGTAGCATTTATTCATTGATATTTGTATATCCGGTGGATATCAGGCGCAATTTCTATCTTTTTCGCATTCACGGGAAACAACAGTCAATCTAAATATCAGCGGTCGAAAACATTCTCCATCCCGGTCACATTAATGTTGGTGAACATCCCAGTCACATTAATGTTCGTCAAGCTGTCGTACGAACATAAATTGGTTTGACTAAGTTGGGGCGGAGCCAATGTTGGTCAAACAGACAGAGCGTCTGTGGGCTGCATAATTTTTCGGGTCTCCTCCCCTCGACTTCGGCCGACGCAGCCTGCGTCGAGGCCGGCCTTCTGCCTTTCCGTTAAATTCGATGGCAGAATAAAAGATAATTTCAAGGCAGGAGACTCGTCGATAATCCGTCGCCGAAGTCCTACGGAAAGATAAGTCGAAACTTTTTGTGGTTAGCTTCTGTGAAGTTTTCTTTGCTTCATAACTTCGTTATAGCTACCGCTGAAAAAGAGCCATCTATTGCCTTTTTAGTTTTAAATATCGCCCCATTAATAAAGTTCTATTAAATTATTTTTAAAGAAATGCGTTTCTGTTTTCTCTATTCTTCTGCATCTGGTCAAAACATTTCGGAGAAACGTTCTTTTTCATACAGTTGCCGCATTTTATTTTATTTATTTTATTTATTTATTTCTCATAATAATGTAGTGTAAGGAAATTCCTTTTTTGATACTACACACGTTGAATTCATGGAATTTAATATAACAAATCCGAAACTGACAATGAACTAATGATATACAATAAAAAAAAATAATCTAAACCTATTGCTGATATTGGCTGTTGAACAATGCGGCACACTCCTGTCGAAATCCACTTACACTAGTCATGTTTTTTCAAAACGGAAGGAAGATAGTTCCAAAATACTATACCCTGGACAAATAGTGTATTCCTATAATGAGACGTGCAGAACCGTGGAAGAAGAAAATTGCGATTACGACTGTTTTGAAAACGAGTGAAGTTTAGTGTACAAATATTTAGGAGACCTTTTAGTTAGAAGTTTAAATAACATATTACAACTACGAATTTTATGAAAGTCTTGAAAACGACAACCAAGAGATGTGATTGTAAATGGAAAACTCTAGAGAATCTGGAAAGATTAAAAACATATCGTACGCATGAGTTCAAAGTTTTACGTAAACGATCCATAGCATTGGCAGAGGCGTTCAATAAAAGAACATCTTCATAAACGAAGTGCGGCAACAGCAATGATTTAAAGAGTTTTAATTTCACCGAGATTGGTAAGGTATTAGAAGTGATTTTTAAGTACACGAAGCCCTCTATATATTTTTGAACACTGAGCATTTATGTGCCCTTCCCATTCAAGATTGCTTTGATGAACAAATCCCAGAGTGGTAACAATGTCGACATATTTAATTATGGAATTTCCAAATAATATAATAGGACGTTGGTTGACTTCTCTATTTCTTGACATTAACATGGCTTTGGTTTTAGCAGGATTAACAGGTAAGAGATTACTCGTAGACCATTCCAAAACTCGTGAGAGATCCTCATTTAACATCAGAGTTGGTTGCTGTCACTATCAACACGCGAAATTTGCTGATTTGTACAGGCCGACTGCGATACAATTCGGATCATTTCATATCACATCAACGTCATGCTCTCTACTCCATCACCAGTGCATTGATGGCGATAGACTATGGATATCACTGATGACCCAAGTTTAGCCTTAAATTAAGCATCTAAATTGGCAATTTATCAGTACGATATTCTTGATAGTGCTGCAGACGGATTGAAACTGTGTGTTGGTCACTGAAAAACATTAATAGCGTGGGTTATTACCACGTGATCACTCATTCTGCTGTGATTGTGATCTAGAGTGCGATGTCGCATCACAGCTGTTGGTTGTCAGATCCAAGTGATATTGATAGTTCGCAACTGTTATTGATAGTTTTAGTCCATCAGCCATCAGCTGATATGACCGATATTGTGCAACTCTGTTTAACATAGCCGCCAATTCATCCGACGATAGAGCAGTAGATGTAATGTAAATTTGGACGTCATCCGCGAAAAAATGAATATGACAGTATTTTAGTACACTCGGTAAATCATTAATAAACATAGTGAAAAGAAGAGGGCCTAAAAATCGAACCCTGTGGTACTCCGGATAAAATATTAACAGTATCTGAGTAACATCCATCTACGCAAACAAATTGTGACCTATTCGATAGGTATGATTGCAACAAACGAACAGCTGCTCTAGAAAACATGAATTTTGATGATAATTTAGCTAATAATTTCGAAATGAGATACTCTGTCAAACGTTTTTGAAAAATCTATCATAAGAAGAAAGGCAATGCCTTTCTTATCTACTGTAGAAAGAAATATCGTCATGAAGTTTAAGCAATGCTGTCGGTTGTACTGTGCCCTGCTCTAAACCCAGATTGAAATTCTGACAATAGATCGAAATAGATCAAATGTTCTTGGATTTGCAATTTTAGAATTTTTTTCGAAAGCTTTGGAATAAACTACTAAGAATACTTATGGGCCTTAAGTTTTCGAGAGAACGCTTGATGGTTTTTTTCGTATTGGTAAGACTTTGGAAGTCTTCCAAGCACGAGGATATTTGGATGTGGAAATGATCAGATTGAAGATGTAACTTATTTGCCCGAACTACATAAGGAAGAATCAATCGAATGAACTAAATTGGAAATGTTATCCACTCCAATAGCATTAGATTTTAATAGATTTAATGGCCAAAATGACGTCATGATCTCTGATCTGTGTAAACTGAAATCCCTTGAATATTTTGAGGAGGAATAGAGATGCTACTGCTATCAACAGTAAAGTTAGAAGCAAAATAATCGTTGATTTCTGTACCTGTGTTTTCAAAATTACTTTTACTTGAAGATGTACATGTTGCGCCAATTTGTTTTAGCTTTTTCCATAGATCTTTTGAAGAGTTAGAGGAATCTATCCTTCGGGGACACCAGATTTGATTTGGCGCAAGCAATAAGCTGTGTAACCTTGTTACGAAGGCGTTTGTATTGACTGTGGTTATGCGATGATCGGTCGGAAACCCACAAACGATACGCTACGTCACGTTCGATCATCGCCTTCTGGATATCACTGGTTAAACAATGGATTACGTTTTGGTTTGGAGCAACGAAGAGGAATGAAGGTATCTTGTAAATAACACAATATTCCGTTAAAAAGGTCAACTGCTATATCCGAATCAGTAATACTTTCCAACATAGACCCAATCAATTGAATCAATTGCTCGAGTCAAACCTGCCATATCGACGTTTTTATAATCCCTATACATAAATTTGCTTACGGTCGCATCTCGTGTTATATTTAACGATGAAAAAATGATATCATGGTTTGAAAATGCAGGAGCTGACACTTGTTGCACTGTTTGAACGAAATCCTCATTAGATGATAATATCAAATCAATTAGGGAACAACCTCCAGGATGAAAATGAGTTGGAAATGTATTAGCACAAGTGAATCCGAGTGATTCAACTGTGTTCTTAAATTTAAACGTTTTTCTACTATTCTTATGCAAGTCCGTGTTGAAATCACCTATTATTACCATGTTGGAATATCGGACTGAAAGGTCAGATTACTTATCGAACAGAAGGTCAGAACAATCTGAATTGGGGGGATTATAGAAGACACCCATTAAAAAGTTTCCTTCCTCACATTGAATATCAATGAATACATATTCTGTCAGATTAGAATATTGAACACCAGGTAATAATTCAGAACGGCAAAGAACTTTGAACCTCAAGTCATTCTTAAAATAAATATATATTCCACCACCACGACAGTTGCCTCTGTAAAGTCTCAAGAGATTATACCCCTCCACAGCAACTAGGTCATCGTTTATATCACTTGTGAGCCAACTTTCCGTAACGCAGATAATATCAATTTTACTATGGACGAAATACTGCGTGAATTCATTGAATTTCGACATTTGTCGAGCGCATATACTTTGCATATTAATGACAAATATCCAAAAAATTTGAACTGAGCACACTGTTCATGACGGCTCGAGGAATACAACTATTTGAAAGAGCATTTGTTTGACTATCCGGCATCTAGACTGAACAATGTAAGCGAACCCCAACAAGAACATACCACTCCATACAACAGCAACGAATCAGCAATAGAAGTGAATAACAAAAAATCTAAATCAAATGAATTCATTGAGAACAATTTCATCTTTAAACAATCTTGAACTGTTCGTGAAATCATCAAAAATTATCAATGACAAACAATTGAAAGGAAGGCCAACATCAGCATCAACAACAGCATTAATAACAGCATCAACAACAGCATCAGCAGCAACAGCAGGTAACAGTAACGGTGGGTTCTGCAGCATTTCCAAAGGTGAAAAACTTTTAGGAAGGATGAAAACACAGGAAGACTGAAGGAACGGAGTCAAGGAAATCATAGGGAGGAATATGCAGAAGCTTGTTGGAAAGGTTGAATTAATGCTTACTTTCTAGAGCGGAATATTCAAAGGAATGATAAGGACTGGAGCCATGGAATGTTTGATCGGAAGGAAAGATTATTTTAATAGGACAAGGTTTACGATGGTAACTGTTCCAAAGATAAGATTGGAACGGCGGCAGCACGATTCGGCATTGTCGCGCAGTTTTGTGAAATTTACTACGTTTTTTTGCTGCTGAAACAATTGGAATGGCTGGCAACCTAACTTCGATGCTGAGTTTTGCTGTCCCGATGGAGTGTGTGCCCGCATATGCTGATTATCCGTATATGGCTGTATTTGTTGATGGCATCTGAGCACCAGCTGCGATCTTTGAGGTTCAACCGTTAGTCCATTTTCTCATCTGTCACTCAGGCTCTCACCGTTAGCCCATCCGTCTACCTGCACTCACTGTTTACCAGCCATGAGTGGTAGTGGTACTTTGGTATTAGAACGACATCAGGATTTCGTCACAACATTCGACGATCTGTGACTAGAATGCAGTTCATGTTCCAGGATATGGTCAATAAAACTATTGGCATAATTGAGTCCTGCAAACGATCGTTGCAAGATGAATAACCGCACTTTGCCGAAATATTCAACAACTTCAGGAGGAATGCAGAGCTGAGATTGTTACGCTGTCGAATAACATGAAGAAAATTGAAAACGAGATGTGCTCTATCACCGAACGCACTGCGCATGGAACGGAACAATGATTGTTGTTGTTTGGAATTCCGTTTCATCCAAGTGAATGTCTTTCTGGATTTCTACAAAGCGTTTGTTAAGAGCTGGGTTACGGCAGTAAAGATACTCCACTGGTATTCACCAAGCGCCTTGCTCGAGCTCCGATTTAAACCGGTACCACTCCCCCCATCCTGCTCCAGTTTGCTTTCAAACATGATCGTTGTGATTTTTTTCGACGATACCTTTCATCTCGACGTCTTTCACTTCATCATCTCGGATTTTCCTCACAATCCAGGATATATCTGAGTGAAAACCTCACTAGGCAAGCCCGAGTTATCAAGGGAGCTGCCCTGATAGCAAACTACACTCCGTATTCACCAAAGATGGAATCGTCTTCACAAAAATTTACTGCTGA
>NW_018736192.1:0-27219 GCF_002204515.2 Aedes aegypti | reverse complement strand
GGAAATTTATTCTTTTTGCACAAATTATCTGGATATATTGAATATGTTTTTTCCACAATAATTTTGAATCAAACCATATTCCTAGATATTTATAATCATCAACTTGTTCAATTTCGTGACCATTAATATATAAATTTATATTAACAATAGAACGTTTACGAGAAAATAAAATAAATTTAGTTTTAGAAACAGAAAAAGAAAAACCATTATTGTTTGCCCAAATTTCAATATTGTTTAATGCACATTGCATGAAATGACGAATAATTTCTCTATTATTACCGCTGATAGAAATAACTTTATCATTGGCAAATTGATAAAAATAGCATCCATTTGGAATAACAGATAATATGTCACTGGTAAATAAATTATATAGAAATGGACTCAAACAAGACCCTTGAAGAAGACCAAAATAACTATATCGTATCAATTTGGAAGAGCCATTATGAATGCATAATTTTGAAGGAAAATCAATTATATAAAAAATTGGCAATTATATTTGGAATATTTAAATTTTTAAATTTTTCAAAAAGTAGATCTAATAACACGGAATCATAAGCCCCAGAAACATCCAGAAAAGTTGAAACCATATCCTGCTTCTTATTAAACGAAAGATTAATTTGTGAAGCTAGAAGAGCAGTGCAATCACGAGTGCTACAACCTTTTCTAAAACCATATTGGGAAGAAGGAAAAATTTTATTACTTTCAGCCCATAATTCTAAACGATTAAGTAACATTCCTTCCATAAGCTTACGAAGACATGACAATAAACTTATTGGTCTACGACTATCAGCTAATGAAGGATCCTTGCCTGATTTTACAATACTGACAACCTTAATAGAACGCCATTCCGAAGGTAGAATATTTTGAAAAAGGAATGAATTGTATAATTCTAACAAATGTTTTTTTCCATCATGTGGTAAATTTTGCAAAACAATAAATTTAATGTTATCAATTCCCGGAGATGTGTTTTTTTAACAGATAATCCTAATCTTATTCTCCTAGTGAAAATGAAGCACTAAGTTCAGGAAAATAATTATATCTCTGACAATTTTTAAAATTTATGGAACAAGACACAAAATCAAGACAAATTTTAGAGGCAAATTTATTAATCCATTCTTCAGAATATTCCTGAATATTTGGAGAAGAAGAATTACAATTTCTTAAATTTCTAGCAACAGACCAAAAAGAAGATAGAGAAGATTCTCTATCAAGATTTTCTATAAAATTTCTCCAATAATTCCTTTTTTTAAATTTAGTTATTCGAATAAATTGAGCTTCAGCTTTACAATAAAAAAAATAATTTTCAATTGAATCAAAACGACGAAATTTTTTAAAGGCTTCAGATTCATTTTTAAAGCCATAGAACATTCACTGTCCCACCAAAATGAAGGACATTTTTTCTAGAAGAAATTGGAGTTATTTTGTATTTTTGAGATTTTATTAAACATTTAATTATAATCTCGCAAAATTGTTAATAATTATCGAGTGGAGATAATGAATAATAAAAATGAGTTAACGAAAATGAAATAAGATCCGAAAATTTTAACCAATTAACATTTTTACATAAATCAGGCTTAAGAGATTCATTATTTGTTTGTTTATTGTCATTATTACAAATCTAGATCAAAATAGGTAAATGATCACTACCATTAGGATCATTATTTATTTTCCAAGAAGAAAGGAATGTAAAACTATTAGAACAAAGAGATAAATCAATACAAGTATGATGAGCAGGAGGAACAGCAATTCTCCTAAATGATCCATCATTGAGAATATTCAAATTCAATTCTTCAACCAAGTCCATGATCAAATTACCTCTACCATCACTATTCCTATTACCCCAAGCAGAATTATGGCATTAAAATCTCCTAATATGTAAAATGGAGAAGGTACATTGTCTAATATAGTCTTTAATTCTGATAATGAAAAAAGAGAATTTGGAGGAATATAAAAACATATGATAGAAAATTCCTTACCCAAATGTTTAACAGAAATAGCAATATATTCAATTGCAAAATCAAAAGGTAAATTTAAATATTTAAATTGAATATTTTCACGAACACCAATCAACACTCCTCCAGCTGAAACATTTCTATCTTTTCTAATAATATTAAAAGTAGGGATACGTAAGTGAGGGGCCCAGATAGCCGTAGCGGTAAACGCGCAGCTATTCAGCAAGACCAAGCTAAGGGTCGTGGGTTCGAATCCACCGGTCGAGGATCTGGGGGAAATTTTCTCGACTTCCCAGGGCATAGAGTATCTTCGTACCTGCCACACGATATACGCATGCAAAAATGGTCATTGGCATAGTAAGCTCTCAGTTAATAACTGTGGAAGTGCTCATAAGAACACTAAGCTGAGAAGCAGGCTCTGTCCCAGTGGGGACGTAACGCCAGCAAGAAGAAGAAGAAGTGTTTACATTCCTCTAACCAAGTTTCATTTATACAAAATATATCAATAAGGTAAGGACCCGATTTTGTCAGCCCCTCGATGAATTTTAGGCTGACAAAATGGGGAACCTGACAAAATAGGGTCATTTTATTTTGTTCCTGTTTTTCAAATTTTGACGTGTTACATGGTTACATGGACTTTTAAGAAGGCGATGGATATGGGCTTAGCCATTTTTTTTATCAGGGGCTCCCCCCTCCCTTTTATTGTTAGTATCGATTTTTAACACTTAATAAAAGGCATTGCCATTGCCCCCTCTGGATACGCCCATGCGTGCATGACATCATACATCATCATCAATTTTAATGTAAACGTGGTAAAACATGACGATAACAATTTTTTGACAAATTTAAAATAGGCTGACAAAATCGGGTCAAAAAGCTGACAAAATCTGGGGTAGACAAAATCGGGGGCTAACAAAATCGGGTCAGTACTGTATTGTGATTAAATAACAGAACTTTTAATTTATCAATTTTGGGTATAATGCTACGACAATTCCATTATAATATATTTAATTTATTGAAAGTAGCCATTACATTGAAAATAATGAAGAAAGGAGGTGTCCAAAAGAATTTAACTTTTCAAAAATAAACGCTAATAAAGGTAAACATTTTTTAATTAAATTTTTCCAAAAATCACTGAATCCTAATAAATTTATTATTTGTTCCAAAATATTCAAAATGTCATTATTATCATTATTGTTGGATGAATTATCAACATTATCCCTATTTTTATTATTAAAGGAATTGTCATTCTCTACTCTTTGAAACCCAAGAATCGTATGGCAAGTGGAAGAAACAATAAGTAGAGGAAAGTTTTTATCAAAAGATGTTGATGGTTGAGGATCACAATTTGCATTATGTTTGTTAGATAATAAATTAGCCCTTCTTTTAGTAGGAGGTTTATATATAAATTTATTAGAATCCTCATTCAAGTCATCATTATCATAATCAGATTAATAATGCTTCATAAATATAGGAAGAATTAAAATCACCAGATGCTTTCAAAATCTCTGAATAAGAACATCGATTTTTAAATTTAATTAGTTGGTTGAATTTTTGTTGATTAGTTTTATAAACTGAACAGTCTTTAATTTAAAAATGATTCTGGTTACAATAAATACAAACATCAGATTGTTTATCACAAACAGATGAAGAATGAGAATCTCCACATTTAGAACATTAAAGTTTATTTGAACAATAGGAAGAAGTGTGTCCAAATAAAAGACAATAAGTGCAATGCATAAGTTTAGGAAATAAAGTCTTACACTAAATGATACGTTATTAATTAAAACAAAATCCGGAAGAACAGATCTGGTAAATATTATTTTTATACAATTAGAATGAATATAACTAGAACTGTTGCCATGTGAACGTAAATTTAGATAAACGATTGCAATCTAAAATTTTGACGGGAGAAATGGATTTATTTTTGAAAAAATCTTAACCAAATGTTTAATGTCATCGCAACTTAAAGATTCGTCATAAATGACGCCACTAATCTCACATGAGTCGCAAGGGGCGTATACACGGTATGAACTACCAAATAAGTTGGATTCCAGCAGAGTGTTTAGCATCTCCACGAGAACCAAAACTACCCTTAATTTATCTAACGAAATTTTCTTAATTTCTTTAACAGATTTAAATCTTTATAAACTTCTGCAGAAATCAAGAGAACATTAATTGGCTTATCCTTTTTTCTAAAATAAACAGGATAAGGACCAAGAAAAGTAGATGGGAAAATTTTGACTCTAAATGATTAGAAACTGAAAGAGGAAGATTCGAATGATCATCCTCTATAGAATACGACGATTCCCCGTCAGTTTCCATATTAGGAAAACAACGGGAAATATAAATAAAAAAATCAACAATCGAGAAGCAATAACAACTAAAACTTATAAAATAAGAGAGTAAATAAAATTATACTTATCAAATTCAATAGAGAACTTGATGAATTCTTCCTTGAGAGAAACCACCTCAAGCTTGAAAACTTCCCAAAGCCCACAATCTGAACTTGATTCAGAAAACATCGATCGCTCTCTTCAAAATCCAATCATCGAACGTAATCCGAATCTTGAATCGCTTTCCTCGCATCCAAAAACATCCACCACCCAAGTCACACGAAACCAATTGTATTCGTACTCCGAGATTTTTTCCTCCTTAAAAAAGAGAAAACTGTCAGGTGCAGAAAAAATACGTGTTTCCTAGTCAAGGCCTACTACAGCAATGAACAATATTTCGATGTGACAAAGTTTTCCAGCCGGGTTTGTTATGATGCAAAATGCACAATATGTAATATTAAGAATAATACTTTGCTTCTCATTTCAAATCTTAAAAATCAGGAGTTGTATTTAGTTATGGACTATTCTATTGAAAGATTTGTTTTTGAAAATATATGAGATTCATTAAATTTTGTCATTGGAACGCATTCCAATGTAGAAGTGAACTAATTACTTTGTTCGTGTGTTTTAATCTCAGGCCATAAAACACGTGAGAACTTTAGACTTCAAACAAATTCAATGTATTCTTGCTGACTAGACTGGCCCTAAAACAAAAAAAAAGTTGTAAAACTCAAACCCCCTAGATATGAGCCTTAGGGTTAGAAAAACGCTCTCTCAAAATTTAACTCAATTGTTTGCTCCACCAGCTGGCGCATTCGATTTGAAGTTTGTATGGGATATTCGTCTCAAATATATTTAAAATTGATCCTTTGTCACTGTTTCGTTCCGTATACTAATTGTTCGGGTTCAAATAAACCCAGAATGACAAATACACTAGTTGATACCCTAATGAACATAATGCAGAAGGTTGTATCTTGATTTAATCTCATTTTAATTACTCTTTCAGTTGTTGAAAGTTAGGCTTAGATCAGCACTCTCGTACAGTCACTTATATGCATGCGACATGTGCCTCAGCTCGCCCAGCATCATAGGTGGCTATGATGCGCTTAATGGCTACCTCCAAGCTATGTTGAAGAAATACAAGCAGTATTGCATGATATACTTCAGATAGTTAAAACACCAACTTTATTAATTTTGATCATGGTACAATCTTCTACAATATTATTCGATATTACATCAAGTAGTGTTTTTGACATTCTGGGTCCAATTGAACGCGATCATCAATTTTTCTGAACCAAACAGTAGATGATGTTGCTCATATGTTTGAGCTGAAAATCCCATTTTAACTTCAATTCAAATACGCCAGCTCATGGAACGACCAAATGAGCTGAATTTTAAGAAAGGCTTCCTCTAACCCCAAAAAATAATCCTGGGGAGTGCCCCGTGGAATCATACAACTTTATTTTTCTCCCATACTAAGCTGGGCCAGTCTATGCTGACTGTAGTTTGAAATGTCATAACTTGCTGGAAAACAAAGTGGAGCGTTAAAATGTGTTTAAAATCACGCCGCATCTTACAGCGTGAGCAATGCACACTCCAGACAAAAGGAAAGCACTGATAGGGCTTCCCAAAGGTGTAGACAAAAATATGAATATTAGCTTAGGACTGCCGACTGTTTGTAGGCATGTTCATAACTATTGTTGAGGAAAACCACAAAACATCATAATGGGAATAGGTTTCGAGTTGGGATGCTCACATACTTAGTTCTAATTTCCATGTTAATTTTTTTTTTTTTTTTTGCTAAACAGCAGTTTGGTGGTCTGGTTATAGATTTAAAGTAAGCTATTTGAATGCGAAAATGGCATCTTTATTAAATAATCCCTCAGTTAATAACTGTAGATGTGCTCAATGAACACTGAGCTGACAAGCAGGCTCTATCTTAGTGACGTCAGATCTTGGTACGCGTATCTGCAAAGGAAACAAAATCGATTTTTTTGTTATTTATTATAGACGTTTTAACCAATTCGAATTGGAATATACCATTACTGCTACCGTTTCGAATCAAATTACGTACGGACACTTAAAAGGCCTCGATCAATCTGTGGACCCACCAACCATACAAGAGCTTAAAAGGCTATCATCGAGCTGAAGAACTGTGAGCTGCTAATGACGATAAGATTTAAGGTATAGGAGGACGAAAAATGCCTACTGAATGGTTGGATGACCTCATACGCCTAATCTACAAGAAAAGGCACAGACTGGAGGCGCCAATTACAGAGGGATTATAATAAATCTTCCAACCAAACCAAATTTAGTTTAATTCCACTAGAGTTTGTATCCTTTGACAAATACGCGTATTTCGATCTCAACTGAAAGGCCGTCTTCGATGTCGAGTCTAGTACTCTACACTGAAGACGATTTAACAGGATGAGACCGCTCGAGAAATCCTTCGTCGGTGAATACCAGGCTAGTTTTAGTGAGGGCCGCTGAACAACGGAGCAGATGTTTTCCTTGCGAATGGTCTTAGATGAATTCCGAGAGTATAACTCGAGATTAACAGAGAAAAGAAATGAGCTGTGACAGATAATGTCTGAACATGGTTTTCCGACGATACTAATCAGGCTGATTCATGCAAAGCTGGATGGTTCGAAATCAAGGGTTTGAATTGAAACCACATATTATCAAAGAGTTTAATTACATGCTGAATTTAGAATCTAAGATTTTTTCAAAAACTCAATGTAAGTTTATGTTAAAGGGACATCCCTAGCAAAAGAAAATCCCTAGCTGACTATCGTCCTAGCTATAAAAGGAAAATTGCCCACCGCGCGAAGCTTCATTTCTTCGACGAAGCTTCACTGATAAGTAAAACATTTCAACTTTCATTCGATAACTAGTGTTTCGTAATCAAAACTTCTGTGTGCAATTAAGTGAAAAGTGCCTTCCTCTGGCAAAAAAAAATAATCATGACTGTCGAGAACAACACAGCCTCCTCCTGGTTCCAGTGGGCCTCGGAGCAGAGCTCATATTGGGAAGCGGTATCACGTGGAGGTAACCTCAGTCATCCGATCGGTCCACTTACGATGCTGAAGGATGGTACCGCGGAAAGTGAATTGGTGTAAGGACTTCTGTCTGCTTCGTGTACGAAATCAGTGAGAGAATACAGTGATGAATCTCTCTTGTTGTTCTAGATCTGTTGGAACTATGCTCTCTTCGGCCGAACTAGGCTTACTTACCGGAGTGCTGATGACGCTTTTCCTCCGTCACAAGTTCAACCGGATGAAGGAAGAGTTTGTCGAGACACGCGTGTACAAAAGTGTCAAAAACCTAACGATGATCGACGTGCGACATTTCCTGTTTATTCTAATCACATTTATCGAGTTTGTTGCCATATCACCTATCTTGTTCTCCATTTTCTACGGTTTCAAGTGCTACAGATTGGTAGTAGCATGTGTTCTGAAACGACGTTACGGGTCACATTTCAAGGGGCTCCTAGACGGGGCAGATGTAGTGTGGGCCATAGAACGGGACAACTCACGTGGCATGATCAACATCATGGCTTACATTGAAGAACCCGTTGCATTGCATGCGACGAAGGAAAGCTCGACATGTGCCGAGCTGCTGCTGGTGCTACGAAAACGAATCTCTTCCAGGCTGATGAGATCACGTCAAACCCAGCCGAAAATGTTTTGGAAGCGAAATCTGGAGCTGGGCTACTATTGGTGGAGTGACCTTTCACAGTTGACTATTGAGGACTACATTCGTTATTTGGAGTATATTCCTGTTGGCGAGGGTGAACAGTACATTGATGAGAGGAAGCTACGTGCAGTGATGAGTGAAATCAATAACCGAAACCTACCTGCTGAACATAGCTCGTCGTGGGAAATTTTGGTCGGCAGGCAGCCACTGTTTGTTAGAGAGCGTGACATGCTGAGATATCCAGTAAGTATCCAACTAACATGCAAACGTTTTATCATGAAACGAGGATTTATTGATCAGCATGTTTACATTCATCGGGTTGACACTTCTCATGTGAATTAAGTAAACGTTTTTTGTTGAAAAATTTGCAATACGTAATTGGTGTTTATAATTTTTATATTGTTAATAAATCCAGAGGTTTGCCAAAAATCTTCAGTAGATCTTTTAAGGAATATTCAAAACTTTGTAATGTAACTCTCTTATAATTTCAGCCAAGAATCCATGCATTCTCACAAAATATTCTTCCAGTTTTTTCTGACTGAGATTATTCCAGGGATTATTCCAAGAATTGCTTCAGAGATTCTTTCATAAACTATTTTATGAACCACTATGTATATCGATTAAAAACCAATTCCTGCAATCCCAAAAGCAATGCCATAATAGCACCTTTAAATTTGATCGAATGTAAAGTATTGAAACACGTATCTTTTTACTCTTTTCCAATCAAAATTAAAATTAAATGAACATAAAATTATGGCCCTTTTTCCAACTTTGTCCAGAAAGATCGAAGGTACACAACAAAAGAAAACTAGCGATTTTTCCGAAGCCTGCCTTGATTGTCGTTGGTGAACGGGAGTTATCTTGCAACTTGGAAAAGTGTTGTTCAATATTTCGTGTGTAGTATCTGTGCCTCCCTCCCAGATTGTGGCTAATTCGTCTAACGATTGCGAATTGAAGAAAAATAATAGGGTTTGCACTGACATAACTGAAAAAGTATGATAACTGCGTTTTATCACTTTAAAATTGCAAGCTGGAAAATCAACATGGCTGTCAAAACGAATGACGGGCTACTTAGCCTTAAAACGATGTGTCGCAAGCTACGCTTCACAAAACCAAAAGATTCGCCACATAGGTAATGATTAACGGTTAATCAAAGAGTAATACAAAAAAAAAACAATTATTAAATGATATGAGATGCCCTAACCACCTTCAAGTATGCAACGAATGTATCACACTCTTGAAAATTTATTGGTACACATATGATTAAAAAATTGGAAAACTGATGTAAAATTTGCGATAAGGTTACATGTCTTCTCGGTGAGAATCGAACTCACGACTCCCTATTCACTAGATAGGGCGAGTTACCCCTACACCACGAGAGAACTCATGGACTGAGAAGTTAACCTGAATTCGATTTCAACTCGAAGTGAACCTCTTTTCGGAAAAATGAGATGCTCATCCAAACACAACGCTTTCTATTGTTGAATGCCTAGTAGCCGCCCAGTGAACCACGTATCGTATGAGAATGTGCATCCAAAATCACATATTCGTGCGTCAAAAATCAAAATCACACAACATGCCAAATAAGGCGTTATCAATGTCAACACAAGTTGTATATAAATCCCCAATGCGATTCATAAACGACAATCTATGTTGACAGCAAAACATGTCGTATATAGTGCAACTTAGAATCGCGTTAAGTTGTATAAACTGACAGATCATATATCAATCTAGAAAGCATCATATGAAATCGCAATAACTTAGCAAAAATTGCCACCCAAACTTGGTATCTGCTGACGATGGGCCTCAAAGAACAACAAAGCAAATGTCGCTGTGCATGAAACATGCATTAATATTGGCATATAATCACTCTTCAGATATGAAACCCCTGATGGTACAGTGGTAAGGTGTCCGATTCCTAATTCAAAGATCCCGTGTTCGAGGCTTGTTGAGAACTTTTTTTTTATTTTCATCCAAATTTTATGGCATCGTATATCTGGTCGCAGAAAGTCTGAAAAAGTCGTGCCAAGTAACGTATATAGCCTCCACTTTGGTAGGTATATAGCTTTTTTCATGCATTCTATACGATTGAATTGATTCATATAGATGAATGTATAACAAAAGTTATACCAACCAAAATGTTTACTGGGGCGAGAGCAGTTATTAGGTATTAAAAGACTACACACGTGCTGGACGAGATTGCTCACAATGGGTCGCGACGTTCTAAATATAAATAAGATAGATGATAATTAAAAAGTATTATATTAAAATTGAAAATTTTAATCAAATTTGACATCAGGCTCGTGCATTAATCATAATCACATTTCATACTGAGTTTATTTATTAATCATAATCATTAATCATCTATAACTTTAATTTAATCATTAAGGCGAAGTAGGCCATCATTGAAATTTGTACGCGTCGTTGATGATTGTTGCTAATGCATCTCACGATTTAAATTCAAAGACAATCAGTTGATTTTTGCACTGACACACCTGAAAAGGTATCAGCATACTTTATGCATGTTAGCGCGCACAGTGATACTTTTTCAAGTTAATATAAACTATCAAGGCTGAGTTTTATGACTTTGAAATTCAAGCTAAAAAGTCATCATTGTTGCCAAAACGAATGACGGGCTACTTGGCCTTAATCATATTCATTAATCATACTTTGGCTTAATCATCAATCACAATCATTAATCATGACTTCAAAAATTTTAACCATTAATCAAGATAAAAATTGAATTTAATCATTATCATTTAATTAATCATTGCAACCCGTTAATCATTAACGCTCTGCTTTAAATAGACATTTCACGGGATATCCGTGCGCTCTCTTATGTTGGAACTTTTCAATCACATCTTCCTTTAAATCGGCTGTCCGAAGTAGACATATCAATATTGTAATGTTTGGCAACCTCTTTTATTAGAAGTTCCATGATAATACCTTTTAACGCTTTGAGTAAAGTGTTTCTTAAATTATCAGCACGTTCTGTTGTTTTATGATAATTGCGAACCCTTGTTTACTTATAGCTACCTGAAGAGAAAACACAAATTCAATCCCTAATGAGAACTTTTCACTTGCCCCACGTGATTAGAAAATTGACGGTGTTTTAATTTAGTTTGTTTAGGTCTACGTCGAATAATTTCTAAAACTTTTTTTATTGCAGTTTGAAACTGTCAGAGGGGATAACATAGAAGTGGTACAGAAAATTATGTTCCGCAACTTTTTTTCCACTGAAAACATTAAAAGAAGATTGCACATCGCCAACTTGGTACGGAGTTATAGTTGGCAGGTTAACATGTTTCGCTATATTATGCAAAAATGGCTGAACAATCTCAGGAATCTTTAACTTATTGTAATGTTCTGAATGACCTCAAAAGTTTTACGCCGAGTCAAGGTGCAAGAAAAAATGGCTCAAAAGTCAGAACTGAAAAAGCAGTTTTCTTCTTTTAAAACAAAAAAATTGATGAAAATAAGAACACACAGCCTTTTATTTGGCAAATAAAGAGCTGTGTGTTATTATTTTATTCGATTTGTCTATTTAAAAAGAAAAAACTGCTTTTTCAGTTTTGACTTTTGCACCATTTTTACTTGGGCCGTTACGTTAATTCGCATATTCTGTAAAATATAGCAATTATTTTCACTTACCCCATTTACCAACTTGGCCCGCGGTACGTTATTTGAACGATTTTTCTGAGAAACCTTCATATGCAGTTCAGTGATAAACTCCTTAGGAAATGGATCCATGGTGATCTTCTTAAAGCATTTCAAGGAATAATTAATGGCAAAATCTCGGAAAAGCTATATACAAAAATGTCTGAACAAATATTTTGAGAGCATCTAATGAAAACATTGATTTTAAAATTAGAGGAAACTCGTGAAAAACCTGGTTTTGATTTGAACAACCTTCAGATGAATTTCTGAAAAAACACAGGAGAAATTTCAGGTGTCATTCCTAGTGGAATTCAAGATAAAATACCGGAGGTAATATCTTGATGAAACAATATTGGCTAAGCAGCCTTTAGTAAATTTGAAAAAGCGTTTTTTTTTCGACGTTTCGGTCGATTTGAGGTTTTTTGAGGTTTAATGTTACTACGGTTTTCTGGTCTAGATGGTTTTGCTAAACTCTAAACCATTGTTTTCCAAACATTTTTGGATTTCGCCTTTTGATATGTTATGGAAAATTTGCTTTGATAAACTTTTGATTTATACATTACCATAAGTGTATTGAAGTTGGGTTAAGGTATCAAGTTAACTGGTGTAAAAATGTTAAAAAATATGTGGTTTTGATACCTTTTACACGTCGAAA
This sequence comes from Aedes aegypti, assembly GCF_002204515.2. NCBI lineage: Eukaryota > Metazoa > Arthropoda > Insecta > Diptera > Culicidae > Aedes > Aedes aegypti. Next base: position 14,923 of record NW_018736192.1, on the reverse strand, counting down.
AATTGCCTCAACTCGTATATCCATGAAAAAGTGATTCGATTACTACCATAGTCAATGATCTCAAACAAATTTGTTGGACATAAAACAAGTTCTGTTGAAAACTTTGCGAGTGATGAGCCCGATGTCAGTAATCGTAACATAAGCTGTCTAATTCTAAAGTTCGTTTCCAATCAAAATATATAATTATTTATATTATTTTTTCTAACCAATTTTCTAAAAAAAATCGAAAAATTTTCACATATTGTACATTTTAGAAAGACTTCCAATGTCATCTGTGACTACACATAGATACATCGATCTGAATACTTTATCTTTTAGGAACATTTCAGTTGACAATTCATACTGAACACAAAAGCTCTTTTCAAAACTGAATGCTTATCAAACATATTTCGTCACTGACATTGTTTGTCCAAGTTTCGTCTATCGTGATTATACAGTGAGCATGTTCAGAAGTGTAACCAAACAGGGAAAAAAGTTAAGTTTGTAATCAACTAGTTCGCGGATTATTACAGTATTCTCTATTAAATTCTACAAATGTTGTGAATCGTTGTTTTCAGTTTCTCACACTTTCGCCCCCTTTCTAGGTTTTTCGCCTTCTTAAACCTGAAAATCGCCCCCAGGGGTCAAATTCACCCACTTTGAGAATCACTGCTCTAAACTATCATGCGGAATTAATGATATCATACGGACCGAAACGTCAGAAAAAAACAAAACCTACGTTTTCAATTCCCTAAAAACTGAGTAGCCAACATATTTCATTAACATAACCTCAGTCGAATCTCATTCTAGTAATTTCTTGGGTTATTTGTTCCTAAGAACGTCTCTCATTTATGAAATTCTTAATTCGATTCCTAAATAAAATGCTGAAATGGTCTATAGAAAAATAATAACTAAAATTTCTAGAATATTTCATACAGTGATTTCTATGTTATGAAAGCGGACTCTTGATTCACAAAAAAACCTTGGAAAAATAACTGAATACCGTAATCCAGTGCAACACTGATCAGCGAGGCAACATTGATCGGAATGAACATACCCGTAAAAAGTTCAAATTAACATATTTTGAAAAAGCATTTTCAATACATGAATTCCCAGCTATGGGTACATAACAAAATTATATCAGCGTATGTTTTGATGATATAAAAAATTTATCGAACTTAGGTTGTTACAAACTTGATGCTAACTAAAACATAGCAAAAAGTTGTATGAATTGTAACATAAAAGTAAAAAAATATGTTGTAAACCTATCAAAAACTTTGTTGATGAATGTTTGAACCAATGTTATAATGTTTGATACAAAGTATCAGAAGTATAATACTGTCTGGTATACGGTATAACGCAATAGACAGCAAAAAATATGTTTTTTTTATATGAAACAAGCAATTTTAAATTGGGCTTATGGAGCAACAAGTGAATTTTCAATCGCCTGCTATAATTAAATTAAGATAATAACATTTTGTTATCGCTAAGATGGTTTAACAAACCCAAAAGGCTTTTCTTTCATACTTCCCAAATGAAAAAAATATATATTTTGCTTTACAAGTCAAAAACCCAAGATGATTGAAACGATCTGGATGAAAACACATAAAAAACCAATAATCGTAAGCCTAGAAAAAAAGGAAAAAATCCAAATATTATAAATTATTTAAATGCACAGATATGTAGGTTATTTCATTTATTTTTAAACTGTTAAAGATAAACAAATAGAAATATATTCAATAAATAAAACATATTATGTTATATTTTGTTATGAAATTTTCTTTCAATAACGGTGCTTAGCAAAATTATATCATAATGAGATATGCATATCATATTCTGATAAAAGTTTATTATATTTTTGCTATGTGCCTCTAGTCGGGTAATGTTTCTCCTTTTCATCAGGCATTACAATCTCATCTAATACATTCCTTGCTGTGCGCTTGAACAAGACAGTTCAGTCTTTGGCAGTCGGTAGTTTTTTTTTTTTTTGGTTTTTCTCCCACCGCCCGAGTGGGTTTTTACCAGTGCAGTTTACTTCTGTAGTGCTATAGACCGCGCACCGTGAAGGAAGCGAACCAGATTGGCAAAGGTCAACTGGTATCGTGCCACCATTTGATTAATATTATCACCATCATCCCCCGGTGATTGGTTCCCCGCATACATCAGTGTAGCAGACCAGCAGCGGTCATCGAACGGGAACGGATAAGTATCAATTTGTATACCTACTCCACATCTATTGAATTGCTTTCGCATCTCCGAACAAACAGTGTTGAGTTCAAGGTTGTTTTGTTGTTTCTCCTCTGTCTCTCTCCCGGTGCAATTTCGGCCGTATAGGGGAGTTGGGTACAAAAATAGCCCACTGATTGGTTAAGTTTTTTTCTCGATTTTTTTTTTTTTTTTTTTTTTTGTTAATTTATTTTGGCCTATTTAGGGGAGGTGTGTAACAAAATAGTCCACTGATAGGTTATTTTTTTTTCTGCATTTTTTTTTTGTTTTTTTTTTATTATTATTTATTTTTGTTTATTTTTATTATTATTTTTTTTATTATTTGGTTGCGGTTGAATTCTTTTCCGCATGGACGAATCGGATGGAGGCGATACGCCTCCTAAAAGATCTCGTTGCTCGAACGCGGTTTTTATCAACCGTCCTTCGGCTGGGCCTTGGGTTGTCTATTTCCGGCGCAAAATAAGATTTTGAATGTGCTTCTCGATCTCTAGAGAAGCTGACGCGTAAATATCCTGGGACCGTTATTCCACCAAGTGAAGCAATCCAAGCTGCGTGTAACTGCACCTAGTTACAAAGCAGCGAATGAGATTGCTCAGCATGAGGCTTTTTACTGTGGAGTACTTTATCTACATACCCGCCAGAGAGGTCGAGGGTGGAAGGGAAAATTATCGACGCGAGTCTGACATGTGAAGACATTAAGACTGGCAAAGGCATTTTTGAGAACCGGTCCATTCCTGATGTGGCTATACTGGATTGCAAACAGTTGCAATCAGTTTCCATGGAAGGAAATAAGAAAGTTTTTTCGCCGTCCGCCTCGTTTCGAGTGACTTTTCCTGGTTCCGTCCTCCCGAAATTTGTTTGCATTGATAGTGTTTTTTACCCAGTGCGTCTTTACGTGCCGAAGGTATTCAATTGTACCAACTGCAAGCAGCTTTGGCCACAGTGCTAGCTTTTGCGACAACAAGCCCCGTTGTGGCAAATGCAACCAAGCTCATTTAGAAGATGCCTGCACACAGGAAGCTGAAAAATGCAGCTACTGTAGCAGAGGATCTGCATGACTTGCAGAAATGCCCGGCATACAAAAGACGCATTCGAAATGAGAGTCGCTCAATTGTGAAGCGCTCCAAGAAGAACGTAATGCGGAGATGGGTGGAAAGCTCTAAATCCGCCTGCAAAAGAGTCTTCATCAGCCATCCCAGTTGGTAACTCTTTTCAAGAGTTGTCTTTCCGATGAAGCGAACGACGACGAAACCGGATGGGGGAGATTCTTCGGAGGTACACGCACCCGGTAAAAGAAAGTTCTCCATCTTCTCGGGACTGCGCCGTAAGGTATTGAAATCTTCCCTCAGAAGTTTGCCTAATCCCAAAGGAGGTGGGGCAAATTTAAAAATCCCGAAGAAAACAGGTCTTTGATGCTTCCGTTCCGTGTTTGCAGCAAAGATCTGCCGCCCCGCCTCCACCGACTAAATACACTTCGAAAAGAAGCTCTAGACAAGATAGCAAGAAAAAAGCTACTGAAGTCCCTCGCTCTTCCTCGAAAAACCCCCCGGGCTAAGCGAGGACTGTTAACTTTTACGGCCCTTGTGGATCGCAATATGTATGCTCCTCGGGAGTTTCAGACTCATTCAGAGGCATACTCGACCTTTTTCTCCCCGCAATAGAAGAGTATCTCAGGGAATTAACTATTTCGTGGCCCCTCCTTGCTTCGATCATATTCTTTCGATGGCTAATTCATCAAGTGAGGTACAAGATATGATAACTGTGCTACAGTGGAACTGTCATAGTCTAAAACCTAAATTAGACACATTTTAAGTTTTTGCTTCACAATTCCGATTGTGAATATATTTTGCACTCTGTGAAAACATGGCTTTTCTTCTGAAGATGAATTTTAAGCTTCTACGATTTTTAACATTATACGCCAGGATCGAGATGATAATTACGGGGGTGTGCTTTTAGGGATCAAAAAGTGCCATTCATTCTACAGAAATCCCCATCCGACTCATCCAGGCATAGAAATCGTTGCTTGCCAAATAACGTTAAAGGGTAAAGATCTTTGCGTAGCTTTCTGTTTACATTCCTCCAAGAGTTTCAATAAACCGCCGTCTTCTTTGGAATGCAGTCTCCATGCTCTCATCTCCAGTTTTAATACTGGGTGATATGAACTCACATGGTACTGGATGGGGCGAATCTTATGACGATTATAGAGCGGCTATTTTCTATGACTTATGCGACGATTTCAACTTGAACATTTTGAACACAGGTGAAGCGACACGTATTTCATCCGACGGCAAAGAAAGCCGCATTGACCTATCTTTGGGTTCAAGTTCACTATCATTCGATTGCATGTGGAAGGTGATTGATGACCCCATGGTAGTTGATCACTTGCCCATAATAACCTCTATCAGAAATAATCTTGAAAGGTCAGAACAGTCAATTCAGGTTCCTTTTGACCTCACTAGGAATATCGATTGGCAAAAATTTGCATCAGCGGTAACTTTCGGTATCGGAATCATTCAACACTCTCCCACCGTTGGATGAGTATCGATTCCTAACAGAATTGATTTATAAAAGTGCATTAGAATCCCAAAAACAACGAGTTCCAAGTGCATCCTTCAAAAGACGACCAGGCACGCCTGGTTGGGATGATGAATGCACTCAGTTGTATCGAGAAAAATCTAATGCCTTCAAAGCTTTTCGTAGATATGGTACCTCAGAACTTTATTTAGAGTACTCGAAGCTCGAAAAAAGACTGAAGAATCTTATTAAAGCGAAGAAGCGTAGCTATTGGCGACGTTTTATCGATGGCCTCTCACGAGAAACTTCAATGACGACGCTTTGGAGAGTGGCTTCGCAACATGCGAAACCGCTCATCCTCAAATGAGAGTGACGAATACTCCAACCGATGGATATTCAACTTCGCAAAAAAGGTCTGTCCTGACTCAGTTCCAGCTCATCCGCCTTTTTGGGAAACTCCAAGAGACGATTCTTTGGACAGACCATTCACTATGCTGGAATTTTCTATGGCTCTTCTTTCATCAAACAACTCCTCTCCGGGACGCCGATATGATTAAGTTCAATCTTCTTAAAAATCTCCCCGATATCGCTAAAAAGACGGTTACTTGACCTGTTCAACTCATTCATGGAGCACAACATTGTTCCACCGGAATGGAGACAGGTCAAAGTAATAGCAATTCAAAAGCCTGGGAAACCAGCGTCTGATCATAATTCATACCGCCCGATCGCTATGTTATCATGTTTAAGGAAATTGTTTCGAAAAAAATGATCCTATCGCGACTCGACCACTGGGTCGAATCAAACAACATGCTTTCCAGTACACAATTTTGGCTTTCGCAAGGGCAAAGGAACAAACGATTGTCTAGCGTTGCTTTCATCAGATATTCAACTAGCCTTTGCGGACAAGGAGCAATTGGCTTTCGGTTTTCTTGGATATTAAGGGCGCTTTTGATTCAGTTTCCATAGAAATATTGTCAGAAAATTTGCACAATAGTGGACTACCTGGAATATTGAATAATTTCTTGTACAATCTGTTGTCAGAAAAAACACATGAGCTTCACTCTCGGTCAACTGACAACTTCCAGAATTAGCTATATGGGCCTTCCCCAAGGCTCATGTCTGAGTCCCTTGCTTTATAATTTTTATGTTAAAGATATTGACAACTGTTTGGAAGAACCATGCACGCTAAGACAACTTGGCAGATGATGCTGTGGTTTCTATGAAGGGCCCACGAGCGGAAATCTTGCAAAGACCATTGCAAAATTCCCTTGATAATCTATCCCACTTGGGCTAGAAATTTAGGGATCGAGTTTGCTCCGCAAAAAAACTCAACTGGTCGTATTTTCAAGGAAGCGGAACCCTGCCCAACTAAAGCTTAAAGCTTTTGGGAACAGACATCGACCAGTTCTTTGACTTCAAAATACCTTGGGGTCTGGTTTTGATTCAAAAGGCACTTGGCGAACTCATATTAGGTATTTAACGGAAAAATGTCAACAAAGGATCAATTTTCTACGAACAATTACCGGAACATGGTGGGGTGCTCACCCGGAAGACCTCATAAAAACTCTATAAAACAACCATTCTCTCTGTTCTAGAGTATGGCTCTTTCTGTTTTCTCTCAGCAGCAAACTGCCACTTGATTAAATTGGAACGAATTCAATATCGTTGTTTGGCGTATCGCCTTAGGGTGTATGCACTCAACACATAATGCGAGCCTAGAGGTTCTGGCAGGGGTTTTACCGCTACAGAACCGATTCTGGGAGCTCTCGCTAAGAATACTTATTAAGTGTGGAGTGAGCAACACACTCGTCATCGAAAAACTTCGAAGAATTGCTCAAACTGAACACTCAGTCAAAATTCATGAGAGTTTATCTCTACTACATGTCATCTGACATTAGCCTTCCATGTTATAACCCTCCACGTGTACGCTTCGCCAATGACAGTTCCTCTGTTGAATATGATCTGTCCATGAAACAAGCTATTCATGGAATTCCAGATCAACTTCGATGTATAACTATTCCACGTATTTTCAACGCAAAGTTCCAGCATGTTGATTCCTACAGGAGATATTTCACTGACGGGTCTCGTATAAATGGATCCACTGGTTTCGGTATCTTCAATGAAAATTCTTCCGCCTTCCGAAAACTTCAGGAACCTTGCACGGTTTATGTTGCTGAGCTGGCAGCAATCAACTTCGCTTTGGGGATGATCTCAAACATGCCCGCAGACCACTTCTTCATCTTTTCGGATAGTCTCAGTTCAATCGAGGCACTCCGATCGATGAAACCCGTAAAGCATGCATCTTACTTTCTTACAAAAATAAGAGAGCAGATGTGTGCACTGGTCGAAAGATCATACAAGATTACCTTTGTATGGGTCCCCTCACATTGCCTAATTTATGGCAATGAGAAGGCGGACTCTCTCGCAAAGGTGGGCGCTGAGGAAGGTGAGATTTATGATAGACGAATTTCACACGATGAATTTTTTCATTTAGTACGTCAAAGTTCTCTTCGCGGTTGGCAAAGCGATTGGCTAAATGGCCAACTGGGACGGTGGTTACATTCCATAATTCCTAGAGTTTCCTTGCGAGCCTGGTGGAAAGGTTTGGACATAAGTCGAGATTTCATTCGCGTGATGTCAAGACTTATGTCCAACCATTACTCGCTAGATGCACATCTCCACAGGATTAACCTCGCGCTGAGCAATATTTGTAATAGGTGTGGTTCCGGTTATGATGACATCGATCACGTAGTTTGGCAGTGCCCGGATATGGACGCCTCCAGAGCGCAACTTTTGGATACCCTTGCGGCCCGAGGTAGACAACCCTATGTTCCAGTTAGAGATGTGTTGGGCACCCGCGATCTTATTTATATGGTCGCAATTTACGATTTTCTTCGCTCGTCTTGTATAAAAGTTTAATTCTCTTGTGTTCTCTTCCCCAGTTTTTTTTTTTTTTGTGTTTTGTCCACTTTTGTGTTGGATTGAGGATCCTGGCCATCCGGCAGTCGAATACCGGCAAAAATCGCTACCAACGCCATGAAACGAGAATCAAGATGCCACGTTATACCTCCCGGATGAGCTGCTGAGAACCCTGATTCCAATCCCTACCAAGTCCTTCCTTCAAAAATTGTGACCACTAACCTCGAGCTGCCACGAGTACCCTGGCTCCATCCCATATTAATGTTGAAAAAGCCAATTAATTGTATGTAATAAAATACAAAAAATGAATTTCGGCTCTGTAAAGCGTTAAACGCATTTGAGCCTCAAATAAACGAACTAGATAAAAAAAAAAAAAAAAATCTCATCTAATTACATTGATCATCTTGGTATGGAGAAAATATATTATCAGCAATCCAAGAGCACTTAGATATGATTACATTTCTCTATCTTATGATGGTTTTGACGCCAGTTTGGTAACATGGCAAATTTCTTATTTAAATTAGATTATACCGCTATACTATAGGGGCCTTCCTTAGGCTACGAAGTAAATCCATGATGAAGGTGTCTGGGTACGATTCCCAGTCGGTCCAGTATTTTTTCGTGATGGAAATTTCTGGGCATAAGAGTATCATCGTATCTGCCACACGAGATACGAATGCGAAAATGGCAACTTTGGCAAATTAAGCTCTCAGTTAATAACTGTGGAAGTACTCATAAGAACACTAAGCTTAGAAGCAGGCTCTGTCCCAGTGATGACGTAAATTCCAAGAAGAAGAAGATAATGTGAAATTTGCGAAATAGTTACACGTCTTCTCGGTGAGAATCGAGCTCACAACTCCCTGTTATCTAGATAAGGCGCGCCACGAGATGACTCATGGACGCAGAAGTTAACCTGAATTCGATTTCAGTTCAATAATCACGTAGTCCTCTTTCGCAAAGCGCACCCCTTTCGGAAGAATGAGATGCCCATCCAAACACAAAGCTTTCTATTGAGCTCGATTCTCATCGAGAAGACGTGTAACTTTTTCACAAATTTCACAAACGATTTGTCAATTTAATCCAATTGCAAAGTATAAAGCCTGTCCACGTTAAATTTCGGACACCCAAATAATGGCAGCAAAAAAAGTTACTCATAATTCAACAAAAACAATTGTTTATTTCAGAATAAAAGAGTTATATCTTATATAGAGTTATAGTCCTTGCCTCTGCTTCACTTTTTGTACGTATGATTTTGACTTCCCAACTTTGCGAGCCACATTTCGCACAGAAAGATTGGGATTTTTCTCAATAATGGCTACCACCTTCTTATCCATTTGTCGGGAGCATACTTTTCGATTTGTTCCACTTCCAACCTTCCGATCCACAGTCAAGCGCTGGTCAAATGATTTGCAAACACTAAATACCGTACTTTTCGGTAGCTTTAGTTTTTTGGCAAGATAAATTCGGTACCGATAAATTCGGATTTTGCTGTCGTTCAAACAAAATGCGTTTGCGCACTTCCACTTGATTGGACGCCATTTCAGTGAATGTTACGATAATGTAAACATGTTGTACCACGAAATAAAGTGGAGAGTTTCAGCTGTCATATAAGTGAAACGTTTCAGCAATCCGTGAAATAATTCAAAACCTACACTGAAAAAAAAGTGTCCGAAATTTATCGTGGACAGGCTTTATGTACCACGATCATAATCAATAAAAAAAGCACCTATTTTTCCAGATAATCTTCCGAGTACACCACTCTCTTGGGGACGGCGTTGCCCTGCTCCGCCTGCTACTGGGAAGGAATCGTTGACAAGGAAATGCCCTCCCGCTGGAAGCGCATATCGAACATCAAAATAATGAACATTGAACACATTCTAAAGGAAAAATCACTTGCCTCTGTACCAAGCAAAAACATATTCTCTAAATTCATCGAAAAATGTCCCTCTCCTCGAGCAATCTACGAATGGAAGCAGAAACATCTTCGGCTGCTGTGGACCATCTTCACGGCTCCGGCATTCTTCCATGAGGTCGCTAAACGCCGAGTTGACGATAATTGCATCCACGCGAGCGACCTTTCCAATCGTAAAGTGGTCAGCTGGATTCACGAGGAAGAAACGAGCGGCTCTCGATGGATAGAGATCATCAAACGAACCAAGCAGCAAGTTCCGGGAGCCAGGTTCTCCGATGCCTTTTTGACGGCACTGTCCAGTAGTCTACAGAAATATTTGGCATCGAAATCAGATTTCGTTCCAAGCAACATTACCGTAGTGTTACCGACCCGTGTTGAACGAGAATGTAAGACCTAAATATTCAAAATAATTCTGTTCGTATTGATAATTCAAAAATGTACATTTTAGCTCCACAACTGAAGCTGCATAACAAGTTCTCGGTGGCTCTTCAAACGTTACCAATTGCTGCGGGTATCGATCTTCAAGATCCGAATCGCTTCCAAAACTTTCTCATCCGCCTGAGCGACGTGAAGCAGCACTCCGATGTCCTCCGTTCATCGCCCGACTATTTGGTAAGATCAAAGAAAAAAATCAGTCTACAGCTGAATTAAGAGCTACAGTTTTTCCATAGATCAACTACTGGATTATGTCGACGGTGGCGTGCCTCTTCCCCGACCCGATACTTCGTAAGATCCTCACAAGCGCACACAGCACCCTGGCGATTTCGAACCTACCCGGGCCGCAGCAGAAACCATGCATCCACGGTTACGAGCTCAAGAACCTCAGCTTTTGGATTCCGAATATTGGCCAAACGGCCGTTGGCCTAACGCTGCTGACCTACGGTGGACGAATGCAGCTGGGAATTCTTGCCGATCGAGCAGTGATCGACAATGAGGACGACGCCCACTTGATTCTCGAGGAGACGATTGCCGAAATTGAACGCATGGGACTTGTGCTGGATGGAGCTTAGCGGGGAGGAGAGACTGATGGAAAAACCAAAATTATAAGACTGTAGAGGAGGTTGGAAGAAATGCAATAAATAATGAGTACACTTTTGGATAAATTTGGATTTTTATTTGTTTCACTGATTAACTTTCCAAGTATACTTCATAATACATTACTAAGTGTGGTTTGAAATTCTTTCTCAACATCGTGGAAACGTACTCACGTATGTACAAAAGTATACTAAAAATGTCTAAGGCTCGATTCCCGGATGATTTTTGAGAATTATGTATTATAACCCTTAATTTTGTATTGAAAAAAGAACGGAAAAATTGTATCTTCAGTTCACATATATTCAACAAAACTTCACAGTAAACTAGATGGACAATCTAAGTGGAATTTTTTCTAAGTGTGTAACTTATGCTTACGCATTAGTTTCCCATAATTCCATCAAATAATTAAGATGACTATTTTATTTGTATGTAAATTTGGACCACCCTAATTTCAAAAAACACTTAACAATGCACCTAACTAATACTAGCATCCTAGGATATTTTTTCTAAAGTTAGAATTTAAAACACTAAACGCATTTCTCGACATAAATCATATTTTTGACTACTGATCTCTCTATTCTTCAAAACTTTTAGCTTTGTGAACCATTGATATATCGAAAACTGTCAACAAAAAAGTGAATCATTCGATCAACTTTTAAACCCCAATGAAAGCAACATAACGTTTTGATAGCTCAAGTTAATCGAGTGTTGCACATTTCGCGATAACCGAAAGTGCAACACATGTTCGGCTCCCACCAGATGTATAGAATTTGGCATTGCACCGGCTGAAATATCTTGACTGGCCTATCAGCCAAAGCCCTTGCCGTTGCATTTGCTACGTCAGACGGTTTTGTGATGATTGTACCAATGTTTGCCTTGTCGTCAGTCATACAGCACACCGCGCAATCGTAATCTCATTCTGCGAGCTTAACACCGTCTAGAAAGTAATCGCGTAGGGTAATCTGGTATCGTGTGCTTTCTCGTTATTGTCAGGCTTGTGCTAGAGGTACATGACCCCAATGTTCCGTCGCCATGGACATGGCCATTGCGGTGTTACAATCTCGCCTAGGTCAGGGCAGTTTCGCTCGCTAAAGTTAATTACTATACGAAATATCACACAGTCTTCATTCTCACTGCAACCAAGTAACATCGTTGATTATTGAAAATGGAACGTTTCTTTGCATTTTTGTTTTTTCTGCCGTTCAGTCCGGTTCTTTTATTGGTGGTTTTAATGTTACGAGTTTATCGAAAAATACTTTCATGTGTCCTCCGAATGAAGCATGGAGACTGTTTTGTAGGGATGCTGGATGGTCGAGATGCAATGTGGGGACTAGAGGAGCATAAAAATTGTGGAGTGGTGAACATTGTGGCTTTTGTCGAAGATAGTGTAGTAAATGGCGAGAATGATCTGCCTGGGAATCTTCGTCGCGTCTTTATACAACGATTTGATAAGCTGATTGCCGATAAGAGAGATCAGTACAGAAAAGGACTGTTGAGAAGAAATCGTGCCTTTGGCTACTTCTACTGGACGGACGATCTTAACATTCAGCCAAGTGATGTTATACGATTGATAGAACCGGATACTAACGGTGCATATTTAAGTGAATTAGAACTACGGGAGCTTGCAAGTCGCATCACCACCTCCATGCTGCCGTACAACCATGAAGCATTGTGGGAAATATTAGTTTTAACTACACCCATTCTGGAGGACCACGGAAATGTACAAAAGTATCCAGTAGGTAAAATTCAAATTCCAAATGAATTAAAATTTATTGAAAATAGATCTTTTATAGATATTTTTAAGATTTCACCATTCAATGGGTGACGGAGTAGCAATTCTTCGGTTCGTGATGGAGGAGGTCATGAATCCAACAGAAAAGTGGAAGTTTTCACCGAATCTGAATGCTAAATCAGTGCCCCATCAAACCAACAATCTCTCCATCTGGTTGAAGGCGCTTTACGAATTCCCAGCACATATTATTCGCATTTTACTAATAAGGTCCGACAAGAATTCGCTAGACACGAACGAAATAACCCCCCACAAAATGGTGTGCTGGAAAAACGAGAGCTCAGTTCATACGAAATTACCCTGGTTACCGTTACTCGAGAAAATTCAGGCAAGACAATCTGGAGTGGCTTACAGTAGTGTGTTTCTCACAGCGTTATCTGGAACGTTGCACAACTACTTCAACGCACGGGGAGAACATCCCGGTGCTCTGACAATCGCCTTACCGATCCGAATGAAATATGAAGGTGATTGTTAACTTCTCTTGATTATTTGATTTTTATCAAACATAATTGAATTCACTACAGAAATGGAACTGAAATTGGAAAACGCCTTCGCAACGCCCATGGAACGCATTCCAATCCGACCGGGTGTGCAACTAGATGATCCATGTCGACAACAGAAGTTGATTAGCAAACTGGCTGCCATGAAACAAACCACCAAGATCCTACGATCAACAACGAACCTTCTGGTAGCTATTCCTTTGAAATTTCACCAATGTCCAAAAAAGCTAGATCCAATACCCAAAAAATCTAGATCACCCACCTGATGACGATCAGCTTGGCGGCGGCTTTTCCAATGCCCATCCTCCACTACTTGTCCAAATTGTTCCACATCACGGCTTCCGTATCTGCCATGCCGATGCTGAAGAAGAACCTCCAAGTGGGACCGTACGAGCTGAAGAATATGATATTCTGGCCACCGGCTTTTGGCACCGTGGGACTGAACTTCTCCGTATTTATCTACGACAATCAACTACAGCTGGCACTGCTGGCTGATCGCTCCGTGCTGAAATCGGTCGAGGAAGGGATGGACCTGTTGGAGGAGATAATGCGTGAAATCGAGCGGATGGATATGGTTTTTGGGCGAGTAAAGAGTGTTAACAGTACTAGATCCTTTGAAATGTAGTCCTCAGCTACAACCATTAAGCGTAAAGGTTTGGGGAACACAAAACGTTCTTGCAAGATGATAAAGGGCAATTTTTGAATGATTCCATGTCATATCTTATTATTAGCTTAAGCAGAATATTATGCCAATTTTTGGCGTAAGAAGATTAAATACATGTTGATAAATCCATATTTATTGGATCACTACTGAGGCGGCTAAGTCCCAGGAGTCTCAGGAGTCCCGCGACCTTAATCCCGAATGCAGGAATGGCGTTCAAAACATGGCAAGCTGCGGTGGGCTGGGCATGTAGCTCGCATGATGAAGAAACGTCTAAGCTAAAACTAATATTCAACAGAGAGCCAGAGAAAAAAACCGTCAATTCCATGGCAGGACCGCGAACCAGTCATTTGAAGAGGATTTAAGGTCGCTTAACGTTCAGAACGACTGGAAGCCATTGGTCCAGGACTGGGGCCAATGGAGAAGGCTTCATTATTCAGCGTAATATTCAACGCAACATGTTGCCACCCCACTTTAATTTATCACTTGTCATGGTTGACTTAAAGCGAATTCCGGGGTTCCCCAGGGAAACCTTCCTCAATTTAAACGATGTCAAAATCCTGTTGAAAGGACCTCGCCAATCATACACAGATGCCTTCAAAATATTCAATTTCTCATATTTGCGAATTACAAATTGAATTCTACGAAATTCTTGAAAGTTCTTTCGGAAATACTATGGAAGATTCTTCCAAAAATCCTGATGCAATTCTCCTGAATATTTTTAGAGAATAATGTATTAGGACTCTACTTCGAGAATTCCTCCGAAAATAACTCTGTTTTTTTTCGGAAAATACTTCTAGGATTATTATGAGAATGCCTTCCGGAAATCACCTGAGATGTTTTCCGAAATCCTTTTAGAATACTTGCGAAGATGCTTCTGATTTTTTTCCTGAAATTCTTCTAGAAATGTCACTGAGATTTTTACGTCAATATCAACCTTACTGGAATTCTTCCGGATATCTTTCCAGGATTCTTTCGGAATTCTTTCTGAGGATCCTGCAAATCCTTCCAACTAGATTTTTTCGAGCATTCCCGCAGAAATTCTTCCCGAATCACCTCTAGGCTCCAGGAGCATCCTTAATTTTTCAAGAAAACTCTGTGATTATTCTTTCGAGTATCCCCAGATTTCTTTTTGTTATCATGCTGGAAGACTTTAAAATATCTTTCGGAGATCCTTCCAGAGGTTTTGCTGGGTTTTTTTCAAGAAGTCCTGCTGGGATACTTCCGTAATACCTGCTGAGATTCATCCGGAAATACGACTGGAGTTTTTCCGGATATCATTCAGGCATTCAAAAATTCTACCGGAAGTTTTCGTGAGAATCAACCGTAAATCGTTCTGGTATTTTTCATGAAATTGCATTGAGATTCTTCGGAAAAATATCTAGGAT
>NW_018736191.1:0-25118 GCF_002204515.2 Aedes aegypti | reverse complement strand
GCGTAACTGTAACAAATAGGCGCATTGCATTATGCAACCACAGTTCATTTGCAACATGCACTCACTCTTCGGTGAGGAGAAAGGACCGTGGCGTTGAATGGTTCATTGAACTACTTTCCGCAAGCCGGCTAGTCCGTACAAACTATGCTTGCCGTATTTCATTACATGACAGGTTGGCCTATTTCGAACGATTCACGTAACCTTGCACATATTTTTTTTCTTCTTCGTACAGGCACAAATCCACGTAATGGTTGTTTTGGCCACCGCCCTGACACCGGCAATCGCCGGCTACCGGTATTCCAGCTTTCACAATTCGCCCTATGACGATGAGGACAGCATCGAGGACAATATTTCGTTGGCTAGCGAAAGTGACGAGATCAATCAGAACGCGATCGTTACCCACTCGCAGAAGCATGCAACCTACTCGGTGCCAATCTATCAGAAGATTGGAGTCCGGTGCCACATCCGATTCCAGTGGCTGTTCCACAGTACGTCAAAATCAACGTCCCGCAGCCTTACCCGGTGCAGGTCAACGTAGAGCAGCCGATCAAGGTACCGGTCTACAAGATAGTTCCGAAAATCATCGAAAGACCAGTGCCCTACACGGTGGAAAAATCGTACCCGGTTGAGGTGGAGAAACCTTTCCCGGTGGAAGTGCTGAAGAAGATTGAAGTTCCCGTACCAAAGCCATACCCGGTGCCAGTCCCGATCTACAGACACGTTACCCACAAGGAGAACCCACGCCGGACTTGGCGTTGGTGAACTTCTATGCCATGTTGTTAGCTAGTGTTACTGTTGACTTATTTATTACGCTTCAACTAACTTGTTATCAATAAATGTTATATGTTTTGGATGGGATTCTATTTTGATCAGAAAGAAATTGTTAGAAAATACTCACTTCTATCAAAGTACGGCAGCCAGGTGTACTTTTCGCCTTTGACGGTGTCGTTATCGTGCTCTGAGCATTGTTGTGCCCGGAACGATGGGACTTCTTTCGGACATGGATCGGTATTACAGGTTTTGTACCGGGCACGCTCGCCTATGCAAAACAATCCACCGTTTGCAGGCGAAGGATGATCGCATTCGCGTGTTTGTTTGGCAACTCCACCTCCGCACTCTCGAGAGCACTCGCTCCAAGTATTCCACTCACCCCAGCCTCCATCTACCGGTGGCGGTGGATCCTCAACGTCTACACACTGTTGGTTTTGGCACCACTTCCGTTTGCCGCAGTGAGTCCCAGGGGCAGCAGGTCGCATCATGGTCATGCAGACGTCGTCCACCAAGCACCACAGCTGTACGCAGATTTCGTCCAGTTTGGAGCAAACGGTCATCTCCTCGTCCGTCGAGTTGAACTGCAGGCGACACTGGAAATCGGCATTGTACATGGCACCGGGCGGGAGGTCCGGGTAGCTGTACGTTTCCTGCTGACTGGGGGCGTCTTCAAGGCATTTACCGAGACCGAGACTGTGGAAGAAGCAAACATTGATAGGTTTTAATAATATAAATTTAATGTGAACTAGCAACATGAAACGTAAATTGATCTCGATTCAAGTGAACGATCAGAAAAAGGCATTTCAGTGCTGGATTTGGGCTTCGGGGGCCCGGCTCAGTACTTTTAAAGGGGGCCCTTTAATAAAAAAATAGGCATGCTTTGGGATTCCACAAACAAACGTATTGAATGGGATGATCGGTCTAAATATATTAGGGTCCTAAATTTAAAGGGGTTCAAGTGACATTTTGGTCGGTTGTTAGCTATAAACATTGAAAATTCAACTGTTTTTAAGGGTTCCAATAGTAATTTCAAGTTTTTTTTTGTGCAAAAGGAAAACATAATTTTTCGTAAAAGATAGGCTTATTTTTTGGGTTCCATATAATTTGTATAAAGTGAAAAAATACTGAAAAACTTCGAAGCCGTTTTTCTCCAAAGCTTTCAACTCCCTTATATAGAAAATTGCATCTTTTCACTCTTCTGCTTGATCTCAATCAATCTAAAAAAAAACAAGGACAGAAATTGATATGATGACAATCACATTTTCTTAAATTGTATATGGAATGATACTATTTTCATTGAAATTTTTATTACGGGAGTAAAAGTTGTACCAAGAATTCGACAAATATATGAATCTTTTGATAATAAAAATTCATAAAATTTTCTTTTACTATCAATTGATTCCATCAAACACAGTATTCAAAGTTAACTATAAGCAAACTGAAATAAAAGAAAAATTCCATCAAGTACGGCATACGCGCCACAAAAGAATTTTCAAGACACTTCTAGCTTTTGGTAGCATTGCAAATCAGTTTAAATTTAAGAGTCCTGATAGGAAACCAATGAATTGAGCAGTAATTTACAAGTTTAATCGTGTTTTTTAAGATACTGCAAAAACTAGAGGTGCCTTATAATTTCCATTTTTTAACTAACTCGAGAAGAATTTTGAAAAGTTATACTCAATATCCATAACTTTTTGTAATATATCGAAGGTTAAAGATTGTCCAAACCATACAATGAGATTCAGGTATTGGAAAAAAAACTATTCAAATATTTGAATGTTGTCATGAACGTTAAAATTATATGTTTAAATAGAAAATATTGAAAAGTACTTCAAAATATTTTTTGTTATTATTTTTGGTTCTTCGGGGGACCCGGAGCATTTGCCCCCTTGGCATCCCTAAATCCGGGTCTGTTTGGGCTTATTCTACGAGTGTGGCGTGAGGTGAGAATTGTCAGTCTTGTATAGCGAGGTGACAATTCTCGACTCGAGTGAAGTTACTATCCGTTTGATTTACGCGCACCTCGCTATACGAGAGCGACAATTCGTAGAATAAACCCAATCTACATTCTTAAGACCTGAAGGACAGTTCTCCCATTGAACGGAGTTTATCATCGTTGCATGTTTTGAGATCGTTCATAAACCTTTTTTTTACTTTAAATTGATCTTATTTTAATGAATATAAATCGATTTCATTAGCAATTATAGTCTCACAAAGACACTTTATTACACCGTAATCCAGGGTAACATTGATCAGCGGGGTAACATTGATCGGTCTGAACTTTCTCGTAAAAAGTTCAAATCATCATTTATTGAAGGAAAATTTACGCATTAATGTTGCCTCTCTTTCTTACATTTAAGGTGAAGCCAAAGTTCAAATTTTCAAGAGCACGGATCTGGAGAACCAAACACACCGATTGAGCTGAAAATCTAATCGATTGGTCACCACCAGCTAGTGACCAATCGATTAAGTTTTCAGCTTAAACGGATTTTTGGTTCTCCAAATCCATGCTCTTGAAAATTTGAACTTTGGCTTCGATTCATCTTCACCTTAAGAGCTGATAAAAATTTAGGTTTATGCGATGATTGCGTTTAGTTCATGCGTAAATTTGTCAAGTTTTTAATCAATGATTTTTAAAATTATGGATGACACTACCGAGAATTCATGCCTCACATGGGATCTGCAAATATTTACACTTAGGTTTTTTATACGGGGGATACGTGCAGAAAAAAAAATCCGCGCAAAAAAAACCGTTCTAAAACCAGGATTTGTGTAAACATAAACCGTGTTCATTCTGAAATCCCTGGCCCTGGCCAAATTAGGTGTATGGGAGTTAAAATTTTAAGGAAAGTCAATTGATTTTCTTATGTTTCGAATCAATTTGAACGAGTAAATGAATGTAGCTGTATCATATGAATGTAATCTACTGAATACAAAAGGTTTCATGCTGATTGGCTATGTAAAACGGTGTATAATCCACTATGGCTACAACTGGCGTATGGCCAAAACCGGTGATTCTACCCTAAACTGTTTTCTCCGTGTAGTATCAGAAAGAAATACAATAAAGAGACTTGGATGTGTGCAATACAGCATGTTCGTAGTAAGTGAATATAAAAATTATGTTTCGAATACCAGAATGTATGATCTTCAAACTATTGAGATTGTTATGTCGACAAATGGAGCGTGTGCTTAGGTCAGTAAAGTAAGTAAAGTTGCGCCTTTAAAAGGGCGTAACTCAAAATTTCGACTAACTTTTTTTTTAATCTGTCAAAATGTGTAAAATAAATATATGAACCATGCTTTGATGGCTATTTTTATTCGATGAAGCGGCGTGTGGTCCTGTTCATACCCGAAGGCATAACTTGTTATCGACATCAAATGTCTATTCTCATGCATTTACACTGTGTGACCAGCCCACTTGAGTATGCCGTATACTACAGTATCTTATTTTTTCTACGCCCGCTCTACTCGGTCTAGTCCCCGACGGAGGATCTAGCCTACTCCGATCGCGACTTGGAGCTCTCAGGTCTTCACGACATCTTCTTTGCAGCAACGACATAATCGCCATTATTCCCACTTCGTCGCATTCCAAGTGCATTTATGCTGGTACATGTTCTGCACGATGTTTTCCGGATTTGGGACGCTTGCGGTTTCTGGCATCATCTCGCTTTGCATGTCCCTGAATCGAGGGCAGTCGAGTATAACATGCTCCAGGGTCTCCTCGATATTTAGGCACGCCGGACAATGTGGAGACTCTGTGTGTCCGAATACATGCTGATATTTCCGGAAGCATCCATGGCCTGACAATAACTGGGTCAGGAAAAAGTTAACTTCTTCATGTTTCCTCGTAGTCTACACCGACACGTGAGGAATTACAGTGATACCTCCATGAGTCGATGTTCGATATCGACTCATGGAACCATACTAAAAACATACTTTCATGGTTACTATGATGGTCCCTAGAAGCAGCTTTCCAAAGAATTGCTGTTCCATGACTCGATATTTCCATGGTTTCACTATTTCGTCTGTGTATATGTTTATGCATTTACACTATGTGACTAGCCCACTTGAGTCTGCAGTCTGCCATAGTATACTATTATAATATATTATGGTGGTATACAATTAAAGTATGCTATGGCAGTATAATATAATAGTATACTATGACAGTATGCTTTAATAGTATACTATTATTACTATTACTGTATAGAGTTCTGTTTGATCTATCGACCTTGACGCTTGCTCCTACGGGGGCGAGCGACGGAGGCAGGATCAAACATGTCGCGCGTCGGTCTAGTAAGTGAAAAAGTGGCGTGATCGGTTAGTTCGGTTAGAGTAAGCGAAAAGTGTCGCGATCGGTTAGTTTTGTTTGATCTTTCGACCTTGACGCTTGCTCCTACGCGGGTTAGCGACGAAGGCAGGATCAAACATGTCGCGCATCGGTTTAGTAAGTGAAAAAGTGGCGTGATCAGTTAGAGTAAATGAAAAGAGGCACGATCGGTTAGTTCTGACCTTGACGCTTGCTCCTACGGAGGCCAGCTACGAGGGCAGGATCAAACATGTCGCGCGTCGGTCTAGTAAGCGAAAAAGTGGCGTGATCGGTTAGTTCTTTTTGATCCTTTGACCTTGACGCTTGCTGCTGGGCAGTGCGTCAAGAAAGCCAAGTTTTTTTTTTCCTTTTCGGGTCGCGCGCCTTTTTTTTCTGAGTGCTTTTATATAGCCGAGCAAACGAGTGAGGCCAAGAGTGGATTGTGGCTGCACAGTGAAGGATAAAGGATCAATTGGTGAGCTCGTTCATGCTACTATTCTAATCTAAAAATATGTATGACTGCACATTTAATCGTTACAATTGTGGGACGTAAATATGAATTTTCAACAAACTATGAATTGTTCGTCATTGTGAGTGTCGACACAAACTCTGATCATGAATTATTTATGTTTCACATTTTTTTTATTTTGAGAACACTCCTTTTTACCTTAATTTTTGTAATTAAAAAAAACTTTGAATGGTTCGACACTACAAGTGGAGACTTGCGAAAAGTTCACTTTATTCAACAAACTTTGGATGGTTCGCCACTGTAAGTGTCGCATAAGAATTAAGAGTGTTTATGATGTTCCAACCAATCAAGTTTTTTGTTTCTTTTCAAATAAGTAAAATATAATAACACATGCTTCGTCCTGACAGCTGTAGGAATGTTACATTTAGGTATTTGTTCAACAAACTTTGAATAGTTCGTCACCTCAAGTGTCTGAATAATTTTCCACTACATAGATATTGTTCATATCAAATGAAAATATATATTCACATATAAGCATGTTATATCTCACAAATAATTATTTATCATGGTCTAATAGCCATCAAAGTGAATCTGTGACCCACGATCCTCCCATTAACAAATATCCCTCCCAGTAACCTTTGTGGAGATGCAGAGGCAAACACGGTCTCCAAATAGCAAAGGTTACACACTAACATTCCTTCCCCCAATCCCACCTGACTGCAAGGACTTGTCCGGCGCCGTTATTGACCATGTATAAATAGAGGCACTGAATTATGCACACTGAAGAAGATTATGGCCAATCCCAGCCGAACTTCTAGTTGATTCATTGTGCATTTTCACTGACTTCGGTCAATCACGGAATAGCAACCATTGATGTGTAGTCCAGTCTAAAGCTAAGCTAAGCTAAGTATAGTATACTATTACTGTATACAATTATAGTATACTATTACAATATACTATGGCATTATACTGTTATAGTATACTATTATAGTATACTAATATAGTATACTAATATGGTATACTATATTAGTATACTATGGTAGTATACTATTATAGTATACTAAGGTAGTATACTATTTTAGTATATATTTATAGTATAATATTACAGTATACTATGGTAGTATACTACTATAGTATACTATTATACTATAGTATACTATGGCAGTACACTGTGGCAGTACACTATGGTAATATACTTTGACAGTATATTGTAGTAGTAGTAATATCTTGTGCCGTTTTTGGAAACATTTTTGAATATCTTTGAAATCTTATATGTTTTGTTTTAGTCATTAGAACAGCCAGTGGTTATTCTAGACTTCTGCATAAATAACAGCGGTTAATTCTAGACTTCTGCATAAAATGTAACACTGCGAAGGTCAAACCCCTCATCAGCTAGAGTATAGTGAAAAGTCTTTTGGGAAAAAGTGTTCAGCGTTTCTTCCAGTAATAAATCCGGAATTTTGACAGTATAGTTACTGCATAAATGTTTTTGAATGATTTGTTTGAATAGTTACTGCCATAAAAAATTTCCATCTCCAAGGATTTTAGGGATTGCACCCGAGGAGGAGGAATTGGAGAATTCCTTAAGGGATTGCTTCAGAGGTACTTTTTCGGCAATAAATTTAGTTTTTTTCAGGAATATCTTCGAATAGGATATTTCTTCAAACAATCTTCTTTTGTTATTGGCATTACGTCTCCACTGGGACGAAGCTTGTTTTCAGTTTTCAGAGTTCAATGAACACTTCCACAGTTATTAATTAAGAGCTTTTATTTTTCGAAAAGTTGTCATTTTGCATTTTTTTTGTGTGGCGGGTATCTGGATTACTTGAGCATAAAATATCATGCTCAGGAAATCCATGTAAATTTCCTTTGCGAAATAAAACGGGAATCTAATCCAGACTCCTTCAGCATGGCTTTGATATGTACTCGCAGACGTTATCACTAAGCAAGGAAAGGTATTATACATTGTTATGACATGATTCCCGATAATTCGGCTAAGGTGAATCCTCCTCGAATTCCTGTCCTGAGGATCAAGCGATACTTCGTCCAGAGAGGCATATCTGAAAGAGAATACTTAGGGTTTGCCTCTTGGTTTCTTTTAGAATTCATACCAGCTACTAATTGAGTGTTCTATTTATTTGTCGGCATATCGCAAAAATCCCTCCACTGATTCACTCAATAATATCATAAGGATAGCTTTAGAAACCTTTCGCAATTCTCTTTGAAAGTTTTATCTTCAGAAGATCTTGTATAAACCTCTTTGAACCTAAAAAAACAAATCATCAGGAATTTATTCAGTGGTTTTACATGAATTGTCATAAGCACTCTACAAACATTTCTCTGTATGTTGCTTTAGAGTTTTACTGCTGGAACTATTTCAGATTTTTGGTAGTAATTTTTAAAGGCAGCTATATTTCGAGAAATTTCCTTCTGCGGATCCATTAAGAAACACTAAACTTATTCATCAAAGTTTTGTTGAATTGGTCAAGCTGAAGTCTTCAGCATAGTACATAGTTTCGTTTGACAACAGTGAAAGAAGCCAGTTCAATGCAAGGTTTTTCTACCCAGCGTAAGCTTTCGAAGTCTGAGTAGTGGATTAAATAACTTAAATGAAGGTTAACTCGATAAAACCCAAACTTGACTTGTCTTGATGAATGTCCGTGGAATAGACATTGCTGTTCCAAATGTGACAAAACAATCCAATTGTGGGTAAAAACTAAATGCGGTTTACTGAAATTTGCGTTTTACGAACTTATTTTATGGGTAGTCTGATTCTCTGTGTACATTTGGTTTGACAGATCGCAGAATACTGTTCACTACATTCTATATTTGATCTATTACCTCATGTGACTTGCAATTTTGGACAACTGCAAGAGACATGAAAGTCTATAGTTCGTCTTTGCTCAAACTGCGCAGGCCACGTCCATAATATAATTTAAGGATTATCAAACGATACTTACTCCAAGAAATGCGTGATATCCCGTCGACTGCAGTTAGACCAGGAAACCTGCATGGTATCAGCCTCGAAGCTGGGAGTCATGATGTGCAATATTGGCCCTATTCGGTGATCGCAGCCCGTTTTCGCCGTATCGTGGTACATCCCAAAGCTGAAACAAATAAAGAGAACGATAAGTAAGCGCTCGTTTGAAGTGAGAGTGAGCAAATTTTATGGCGACCACCTTTTTAATGCCTACTTCCAGGCGAACCATTTTACCGCTCGTTTAGTTCGTTCGAAAAAGTTCAATTTTACTGCACTACTGTAGTGCAGTGGTAGAGGCAGTATCTACGTATAAGAAGTAACAGAGAAGTACACCATGCGTCCACATCATATGGAAACGTACTCGAAGAATAATGAGACAACTATATTAGACGAAGGCATACAAGCAAGATAAGTCATGTTTATTATAATTACCGCCAATTTGTCATTGAAACTCTCTTAGGTAGTGCAGTGCTAATTCATACATCTTGGGAAACGACCGGTGCGAACTGCGCAGTGCTCTATAGTGGACACAGTGGAAACCTTAGAACCGAGCGCGTGGAAGAGATTTATGACGGCTTACCTAGCATAAATCAAACCTGTATGTCATCGTACTAGAGAATCGCCTGATCGCATACTTATATAGCAAATTGCAAACCGAACGAGAGTGGACATTCGAGACCCGAACTCCCGATAGAGAGCCCAGTTCAAAGTGTTGGGGCTAAACTGGCGCCCGGTAGATATTTATGACAAAGAAGGCGTTCAATAAATCATTGCATGCGTTCTTGTCGGGGTGCCGGTGTTCTTGATCGGTGCCAATTGCAATTGAGCTCGGTGCTCGTGTCGAAGCGTCGAGGTTTACCTGAGAGTTGTGAGTTTTAGGAGTTGGTTTGTTTTCATTAGGGCCAATTAACCTTTCCACACAGTCAGCGGCTCGTAGGTGTGGACAGATTGAAATGATTGGTTGTAATGAAGAGTGATTGGGATTTGATTTAGAGAGATATATTGTATTTATTTTACAGACGGAAGCCTTGGATCGAATTCGACTAATGATTTCCTCTCAAGAGCAGTATTGTTGTTCAAAATTATACAAATTCTGAACAGAATTATGTATTTCGTACAGGACTTAGAATCATGGACCAATGTATCTTTTTTTTTAATATGTGAGCAGATAAACACTCCATATAGTTTAAATACCGCCGGGGACTTCATGCCTTTTTTCAATATTGCACTAGAAAGTGTTCACAGACCCGAGTGTGAAAGCCGAGAAACGATTTCAACAATCCAGATTTTTTTATGATTGTACGACATTTCCCAGAAACCCATTCTCCAGAACGCCATTCCCCAGAATAGGACGTTCCCCGGAGAAAAAAAATAGTGATTTTTGGACCGTTAAAACATGAATGACTTTCTTCTTACAAACTTAAAGCTCGTTTGACCCGTCTTCAGATTTTTTTTTGACTTAATGTGTGTGAATTTTAACTCATTCGGCTAGTTCTTTACTCGTTCAAGAGGGCCAGATGGGCTCCTCACAGGTCCTCTTTAGATTTGATGAATGCTGCTCAAATTTCCACAGTACTAGTTTGCTGTAAAAGGAAATTATCAGAGACAAGGGAAATTTTCTTGTGCAATTATGTTTCATTATTCTTCATAATTATGAAGACAATAAACCTAGGAGGAACAGCCAATGTTCAAAAGAAGGGAGAATGTGCTATGAAAGCAGAAAAAATCTTTGTGAATATAAAAATCACGTATTCTGTTCAACAGATTGAGACCGCTTGAAGAGTCCTTCGTCGGCGAATACCAAGCTGGTTTTCGTGAAGGCCGATCGACGTCGGATCAAATGTTTACCCTGCGACAGATCCTCGATAAGTTCCGGGAGTACAACTTGCAGACTCATCATCTGTTCATTGATTCCAAGGCGGCGTACGATTCAGTTAAAAGAAACGAGTTGGGGGAAATAATGATGGAACATGGTTTTCCGACGAAGCTGACTAGACTGATTCGTGCAACGTTGGAAGGATCGAAATCAAGTACCGTGAGGGACCGAAATCCGTACAGCACTGAAATCCGTACACTTGACCTAATTATCATTATTTTGCTATTTAAATAGCTAAATATGCAGTATTAAATGGACACATCTAATCACAATAAGTTATAAGTTGCTGGTAATGCCAACTGTATATGAGTAGGCCATGATTTTAAAATTATAAAAATCAAAACGTGATCGCTTGCCATTGTGCTGTGTGGTTTGTTTGCCTTCTTAGCGATTTGCTAACAGGAGAGGATATAGTTTTCAACAGGTTAATAGTGAAATTCCTAATTTTCCGAGGCCGCTGCTTATCACGATGTCTTCGAATAGTAAGTATTTGTTATTCCAATGCAGTATATGCCGTTTTTGACCAGTGCAATAACTATTTTTGAGGTTTATTGTACTGTACGGATTTTGATTCATATTTTCAATTTGAATCTAAATCCGTACACAGGAAAAGTTTAACATATTTCATCATGTTCTAGCCAAAACACACGATATAATGAAGCCCAAGTATACCGCTGGAGATTTGGGAAAAGCCGTTGAAGCAGTGCGCAATGGCCAATCATTCCGGAAAGCTGCGGATGCTTTTGGTATACCGAAGACCACTGTCAGAGATGCTGTTATAAATCGGTACGCCCAAAAAAAAGGAGCTCCCACAGTTTTCACAACCGATGAGGAAGCCGGAATAGTGAACTGGATCCTTTCAACGGCCGCAGCAGGATTGCCGGTGGGTGAAAAGCAGGTATGTTCTCTATCGATTTTGGTGACGTCTGTTCATTTATGCATTAATGTACAGGTAATTTCGTACGTCGGGAGCCTCGCAAAAGCTCAAAAAAAGGAATCTATCTTTAAAGATGGAAATCCAACTCGTGGCTGGCTCAGACGCTTTTTAAAACGCCACCCAGAATTGGCAAAGAGAACCGCGAATAATCTTGCTAAGAAGAGAGTCATAACGGAGGCAAGCATCAGGGACTGGTTTGACAATATTCACAACTACCTGATTAAAAACGGATATGACGACATTTTGTCTGACCCTGCGAGAATTTTCAACATGGATGAGACTGCTTTCTTTTTGGTACCTCGAAAGCAAAGAGTCATCGCTGCAAAAGAGTCAAAAAACGTTCAAGCCTTGTCAGCGAACAGCGATAAGGAGAACTATACGGTTCTCATTTCAGCTTCTGCAGCTGGTGCTCTTGCTCCGCCATTAATACTTTTTCCTTACAAAAGTAGAATTCCTGCTAGTGTAGCGAGCAGTGTTCCGAAAGGATGGGCTGTAGGCCGCTCGGATTCTGGATGGATGAATTCTGACACTTTTTTTGAGTATCCAAAGTTTTCTACCCCTGGGCCGTTAAGACAAAAGTACAATTTCCTATCATTCTTTTCGTCGATGGTCATTCATCTCATGCCACATATGAAACAGTGGAGTTTTGTAAATCAAAACATATAGTGTTGGTTTCTCTGTTTCCAAACTCAACACATGTGATGCAACCACTAGATGTAAGCATTCTGTCGCTCCTTTAAAAGCAGCATGGCAGAAGGAGCTTCAAAGTGGCGTTTTTGAAAATGATGGTGCAATGATATCCCGCAGCGATTTTGCACCTCTGTTGGAAACAACGATAGACAGTATGGAAAACAAGGAATCTTCGCTCATCAATGGATTTCGTAAATGTGGCCTACATCCATTCGAACGCCAATGCCATTGATTATAAATCATTTCCAAGTCCTGAGGAAGTTCGATAGGAAATTCTGCAGAACCTGCTCCAATACTACCCGAGGAAAATGAAGAACTCCAGGACAAGGCTGTTTCACTTCCAGAATCAGAGGATCCCTCAAAAATGGTTACGCATTCTGACGAAAAAATTGTTGTTGCCCAATTTCAAGAGCATCGTAATAAACTGCTTTTGGTCAGGACCTGCTGAAGACACTAATTTGTTTTATCTTTGGCGTAATACAATGGATGAAATCGAAGGACCGCCGGAATTTATGTTATTGATTCTCCATTTGTAACAATTTGTGACGCAGGAAATCAGTTCAACAGCGATTCTGTTGTTATACCTGAAGATGCAACGAATTCCCATGACAGTAAGTAGAAAGTTTTACAGAATAATACGGTTTGTAACATTTAACTGTTTTTGTTATTCACAGGCTTAGCGTGTGAGATTGGCCTTCAAAAAACGATCAAATTCGCATACACGGTGCGCTACACCAGAGGCATCCAATGCAAATGAAATTGTGGAAGAAGGTAACAATCATGTATTTTTATTTTTAATGTGTATACTGTATAATTTGAACTAATTATATATGTAGCACTGACTGTAAAGACAGTTCGAGGTCACAAAATCTGTAATGAAAAATTTGAGCAACATTTCGGAAGACGCCATCAAACGAACGAAACGAGCCTATCCATCCGTAGCAACAAGTGAAGAGTGGGGAGAAATTTTTCAGAAAGGCAGAGCAAGACAAAATTGAGAAAGAAGAAGCAAAAGGCGAAGAATTGAAGAACGTGAAGAAAAACGGATTGATGCGCGAGAAAGAAGAGAAAATAAAATTAGCGGAACGTGAAATGCAAAAGTTGATGCGAGAAGAAGAAAAGCTAAGGAAACAAGCGGAACGCGAAAGAAAACGGATGGAACGTGAGGAAGAGAAGCAGAACAAATTAGCGGATCGAGAAAAGAGAAAGATGGATGAAGATCGTAGGAAATCAGCAGAACGTCAAAAGAAAAAAGAAATGCGGGAGCAAGAAGAGCAAAGGAGATATCCGAAAGAGAAGAGAAAAAAGGCAATCCGTGAGGAAGAAAAGAAAAGAAAAATTAACGGAACGTGGGAAGAAGAAGATGATGCAGCAGGAGAAACTATCTTTAATTTAATTCCAACTAGTCAAGTGAACATATCTCACATTGGTAGATTATAGGATTATTCATTTCGATAATAAACGAAACCATTTGCATTTTCATAATGATTCAATAATAAAATCGCTTCAATTACACTCCCATGACATGATGCACAATATTCACCTTGAATTCTGCAGTTTTATTTTTGTAATTTGCCTTGCTTAATTTTTTGAGGCAAAATATGCTGATTATCAATATTGATTTCCTGGAATTTCTTGAACTTGCAATCGATATTCAGTATTTTGGTATACTGAACACTTCAGGTAATCAAAATATTGTTTAATGGGTTTTAGTGTGTATGTTCATAAGTAAAAAAAAAACCGAAACTAGTAGCTCCAATTCTCCCACATCAGTCGAAATCTCCTTGCTTAAATGTATACAAATAGTTTCCTCTACTTTAACTTGCTCTGGTAATTAGTATTTTTCAAAAATATTCTATATTCACTACTGTTATTCACATACAAATTCACAGTACCGTCGTTGGGGGTGACAATGGGTCAAAAAGGGATACGTAC
Organism: Aedes aegypti; assembly: GCF_002204515.2. Taxonomy (NCBI): domain Eukaryota; kingdom Metazoa; phylum Arthropoda; class Insecta; order Diptera; family Culicidae; genus Aedes; species Aedes aegypti. The sequence continues at coordinate 11,154 of NW_018736191.1, read as the reverse complement.
GATTTATTTATGGAATAACTGGGTCACTGTAATTGAAAAAACTTGTTTTTGAGAATATGATTGCAAAACCATTCACAGCTGAAAAAATATTGATGGAATACGATGCAAACAAGACGAAAAGAATATCTAAGATGTTCACAAGTATGATAAACCCACTTTAAAAGAACGATTACACCAAAAAATTGAAAGAGCTATGAGAAAAATATGTAAACCCAGAATATATCGTTAGAGTTTACAATAATTTTCTTCTTATTTCCCTAAAATTGTCTTCAAAGTATCATCCCCATTACCATAAAGCCTATTCAGTTTCCCCAAAGGTGTACTAGAACAGCGATTATTTTAAATCTTCGAAAATATTGAAATTTCGGTGCGTCATTCCACGATCGATACATGTTTGGCAAATGTTGAACGTTATTATCCGGGTATTTCGCGATCCAACTCATTTGTACTTTTGTTGAGAAGTTTCTATAATATGAAACACTGATAAATAATTGAATTAAAAAAAAAAAACAATTCATTTGAATAAAATTTCACGATGTTGCTGCGCACGAAACACATTTGCTGGTTTGGGAAGTTGTCAAAATGCGTTGCATTGTCATTCAATGCAAGGAATCCTCAAGTAGACTTGTTTAATGTTACAGATATGCTGTATTTAAAAAGAATAAACACATCTTAATGAAAAAAGAGAAACACCCGGCACCGTATAATGTCGAAAAAGTGGGCTTGCAATTTCATTTACTATCGTTCTTGCTTGACCCAATCTCACCCCCATTTTCTAATGTTTTGGACACCGTACCGAAAAAAATGAAATTTTTGTGGAAGAATCAATTAGATTCCGGAAAAATACGGTGTGAAGTGCAATGAAAAGACTTTCCAACCTTCTACTAATATAACGATAGAGGTTAAAGTTCATGCGTGTACTTTGCACAGGAGAAATTAAATGTTGTAAATTTTATCTAGTTTTCAACATACAAGTTTATTGATATAGTAAACAAAAACTACTATTTCTAAGAATGTAAATGTGATGAATTATGTGTAATAATATGTTTCCTAACATGTGAATTATTTAATTTGAGTAATATCAACGTTATTAGCTGAAATATTTCATAAAACATATTTTTCCGTTTTGACCCAATCTCACCAATCTAGACACATTGTCACCCCCATCGACGGTATACGATATACTAATGCAAAATATGCTATTTGGCGAAGAAATTACGAACTATTAAAGTGCTCTTAGAACACAAAGCTGAAAATGAGGCGTTGTCCATTTGGTACGTAATGCAGTAAAAGAGAGAAAAGGATAAAAATGCCATTTTTAGCATCCAGGTTTTGAATTTTAAGTAGCTGTACGGATTTCGAATCACAGGTGTACGGATTTTGATTCAACCTTTTTCAGGTGTACGGATTTCGAATTCAAGGGAAGTCATTTTAATTCTATTTTTTTAAATGATTTCTCACTCAACTTTTAGATCTTGATGTGATTATTTACATCTAAAAAGATGTTAAGGTAACAGAAAAAAAGGCTGATCGATTCTCTATACAAACCCACATATTTTAATCATAGGGCTTTTATTGGCTTCGTGCTTAGGTGTACGGATTTCGGTCCCACACGGTATACGTGTTGCGGATGAGATTTTCCACATCCTTCGTAACCTTAAGACGGATTGAAGCAGGGCGATGCACTTTCAAACCTAATTGTTCAACATAGCGTTAGAAGGAGCAATAAGGAGAGCTTGCGTGCATAGGAATGGCCACTATTATCCACACGTTCGTATATGCTCCTTGGTTTTGCGGACGATATCGACATAATTGGGATTGATCGCCGAGCGTGGGAGAGGCATACGTGCCTTTTAAAAGGGAGTCAACGCGAATTGGGATCATTATCAATACCACGAAGTCAAAGTACATGGTCGCTGGTAGACATCGTGGGGCCCATAGGTGATGTTGGTAGTGAGGTGGTGATAGGTGGTGATATTTTTGAAGTAGTTGAAGAATTTGTGTACCTTGGAACTCTAGTGACTTGCGATTAATGATGTTACCCGCGAGGTTAAAAGGCGTATTGCAACTGCGAGTCGGGCTTTTTTACGGGACTTCGTAACCAGCTTAAGTCCCGCAGCTTACAGACGAAGACCAAACTCGCGTTGTACAAGACTCTAATTCTTCCGGTAGCTCTGTATGGTCACGGAATCTTGGACGTTGAAAGAGGTCGACCGGAGAGCTTTTGGGGTATTTGAACGTAAAGTGCTGCGAACAATGGCAATCTGGCGGCCGTCACATGAATCACGAGTTATACCTAGTCTATAATGAAATGGATATTGTTAAGCGTCAAAAAAACGGCAGGCTGCGGTGGGCTGGGCATGTAGCTCGCATGTCGGAGGAACGTCAAGCTAAACTAATATTCAGCAGAGAACCAGGGAGAGGCCGTCGCCTCCGTGGAAGCCCGCGCACCAGATGGCTTTTTGCAGTTGAGGAGGATTTAAGGTCGCTTAACGGTCGCTTAAGGGTGACTGGAAGCGATTGGCCCAGGACCGGGTCCAGTGGAGAAGGCTTCTTCATTCGGCGTAGATTCAACGCAATAGCAAGGAATTGTTACCCATCAAGTATCAAGTAAGAATATACAAATATTACGCTAACACAATCACGTTTTGAAAAACACAATTAGAATAAACATCTAATTTAAAAAAAAATGAATAATTATGAAAGCAAAAAAAATCGAATAGTTTGGGTCAAGTTTGATCATATAACATGGTATGACATAAGTAAGAGCAAACTATCTAAGCAGTTTTTGCTTTTTTTTCCCCGAATATCGGTTCCCCGAATGTCGTTTCCCCAAACGTCCGGTTCGCCGAACGCCAGTTCCCAAAATACCCCGTTTTCCCGAATAACACAGTTTCCCGAAAAGTTTTTAGCTCTCATAATTGTCATAACTTTTTATGTTTCAAGGTGATGAACGAACCGGTCATCTGATATGCACCCTTCTTTACTTGGCGATCCTTCCGAGTTTCACCGTCCTCGGCATTTTTGGCAAGATGTGTTTAGTCTAGAATGACCTTATAATATATAAAATCACCTACTTTTGATTGCTTATCATTCTTTCTTGTTCAGCACCCAGTCGCTTCAAGTCTATTCTTGTTCCTTTTTTAACTGCATCGCTTTTCCGAGGAAACGGGTCATTCGGAGAAATGGCTTTAGGTGAAACGGATCATTCGGAAAGCTGGAATTTGAGGAATTGACTTTCGGGGAAAAGTGACACAATCAATGTTAAACAGCTTTTAAACGGGAAAATGCCCGTTTAAAATTTTGGTCGGGTCTGACCATGAATCACGTAGTTATTCATTTTGGATTTTTCAAGACCTCCTCATTCCCCGTGCGTGATCTTCTATCCATACAAACGTTTTGAAATTTAAAGGGCCGTAGTCTTTGGCCAAAACTTTCCCACCCTGATATATGACCAAGTGGTTTTATGGGCGGTTCCTTTGATGGTATGCTTGAGACAAGGGAAGCAAACACTCGCCTTTTAAAAAGTGGTTTTTTGGACTGAAGTTGTATTTGCTCGAGACCCATAATAACGATTTTGACGAAATCATATTTTAAATGAATTGACGAAGCTTCTGGGAATTCGAATCAATTCGGTAAAGTACATTTTTTAACGACAAAAAGCTAAATAGATCCATTTTATTTTTTCCTGTATAAAAAACAATTCTGGTGCGAATGATCCATTCTGGGGAACGTCATTCTGAGGAATAATTAGTTCTGGGGCGAATAGATATTCGGTTAAAATGTTCTTACAACCTAAGAACGACATGTTTTAGGAACGGTCCAATTTTCGAAAGGTTATCAGTTTTAAAATAATTACAAAAAGATTTGGGCTGAAAAAGCACGAAAACCATATTTTTTGTCTTTTTTTAAATGGCTTGTACTTTAACAGCATAATTCATGTAACAAGCCCTCAAGAAGTTTCTAGATTGTTGTAGCAATAAATTTTTAAAATATTCAAAAGACACCGACACGATAATGCATCCAGTGAACGATTTGCCCTTTGAAGGAAGCACCACAGCGGACTAGCATGCAACGCCCAGTGGCACAGTCGATATACATTTCTTACGAAAAGTTTTCCGGACTGAAGCCGGGAATCGAACCCACACCCCTAGACTCGATGTGGCTAAATGCTTGGTAACACTAACCTCATGGCCACGAAGCCCACGAAATATCATAAAACTAATTGGGAATTCATTTTTAAGGAAAAACATTTCAAATTTTCAAATACTTCGGAATGAGCAGAGTGTTAAGGTTCAAAGTTCATTCTGACGGAAGTTAAAAATAAAACCCTTATATTAGAAACAACCTAGGCTATCACAGTGTCGCTGGTTTAGTCCCCACGTTATAATCAAAGGCGTAAGAGAAAATAAATGCGTTAATTTTCAAAAACTCATCTCAAAATATTATGGAAAATCTTTAAAATTGGCATTACTGCTGCAATAAATCGCACTTTTTCTCTATGTCTTATTTCCATAACTTATATTATATAGTATATATATATATATATATATAATATATATATTATATATATATATATATATAATATATATATATATATATATATATATATAATATATATATATATATATATATATATATATATAATTTTATGAAAACGATCATAACATCTAAAGAAAAACATTTACTAATCAGTGCGCATCGTACCTTCGTACATTCTCTCTGCTCTTGGAAGTTTTCTTAAAAACTACCTAAAGCAATAAAACAGTACTTTTCAGTGCTACCAAAACAGTACTTTTCAGTGCTAAAATTAAAAACGGTACTTTTCAGTGCTACTAAAACAGTACTTTTCAGTACTATTTATTCTACTATTGTTCCCTTTACGATCCTTGTTTGGACCCGTGCCTTCGATTTTTCGTTGGACCCGTTGGCGAAAGCTAGCGGTGGTAATCCTTCTTGGACACCGTCTAGGGAAAAAACCTCTCGAAGGTCACATCTTTCTCGTTTATTAACTAAACATGGTATCAACAACAAACAAAAGGAAGGGTGAATCTCTGAATTCACTACTTCCTTCCAAAAAAGTGGGTTTTAAAACTGTCACTACACGTGGCAAGAATGGAAGAAAGGACGTTTCCCCGGAATGCGAACTTTCTTCCAAGGGTGAAATGAATAATTGTATCGAAATGAGCAATCAGTTCGATGCTCTAGACAAATTTTCCGAACACCAAATCGAAGCAGCCTCTAGCCCAGGCTCTTTGATTCAAGTGAGGAAGCAAAGAGTGCCGCCTATCGTGGTCAGTTGTTCCGAATTTGGGGGATTTAGGCAGGAGATCTTGAATTCCATTAGGGGAATCAAGGTTTCCTTCCAAATCGCAAAGAAAGGAGACTGTCGCGTTTTGCCGGAAACTCTTAAAGATCGTGAGCTTCTTCTCAAACATCTTGAAGAGAAGAAGCACAAATTTTTTACTTATGACGACAAAACTGAACGTTTGTTCAAAGTTGTCTTGAAAGGTCTCTCAAGTGACTATAAATCACCTGAAGAGATCAAAAATGGAATAAATGATATACTTGGATTTTACCCAGTCCAAGTAATCATTATGAAAAAGAGAACCCAATCTGGCATTGTTCGGAAAGGGCTTTCTCAAGAATTTTATTTAGTTCACTTTAACAAAAAAGAACTAAATAATATTAAAGCTTTAGAAAAAAACAAAACTTTTGTTTGATGTCCGTGTGACATGGGAACATTTCCAGAAACCTGGAGGAAATTACCAGAACCCCAACAAAAAATTGTCGCATGGATGCTAAATGCATGATTTGCGGAGGTTCTTCTCACGCCAAAGACGTCTGTCCAGTGAAGGAAGATACCACCAAATTCATATGTTGTAATTGCGGGGCTAATCATAAGTCCAATTTTTGGAATTGTCCTTCACGCAAAAGGGTCATTGAGGCTCGTTCCAGGCAGATGAAAGATAATATCCGTTACGATAACGGTCGTTTCCGGAATTTGCCTGGTAAAGTATCGAACAATGCTCATTTTTCAGTTAACGATCGCTTGATCATGAATCATACCCATCAGGAAGTTCATAATCATGCTCAGTCACAAACTAATTTTAATCCGTCGGGTAGCCGTTCGAATCTTTCAATTTCGAATGTATCTACCCACGGTAAATCCTTTGCCGATATCGTAGCAGGAAATTCGAACTCCTCCCCTGTTCGATCCATGGGTACCCATTCTACTTGTTTCAAATCAAATGGAAAAAACCCTACCGCCACAGGTAACTCCGCTTCCTCGTCTACCGGAAATTCCAATGGGAAATCACATGACATGTCTGCCTCTGATTTTAATTTTCTAACTGAACAATTGAATCTAATGATTGATGCAATGTTCAAAGCCACCACTATGACTGAAGCAGTCCAAGTAGGTGTAAAATTTACAAATCAAATTGTTATTGGATTACGTTTTTCTAATGGATCCAAATAATAATTTAAATATTTGAAATTGGAATGCTCGTTCTCTGAATGGTAAAGAGGACGAGCTGTTTAATTTTCTTACGGTTAATAACGTGCATATAGCAGTTATTACCGAAACGTATTTAAAACCTGGATCTAAACTCAAAAGAGATCCTAACTTTTTTGTTTATCGTAATGATCGACTTGATGGGGCATGTGGGGGAGTTGCAATCATCATTCATAGGCGTATAAAACATCAACTGTTTTCATCATTTGAAACTAAAGTTTTTGAAACTTTAGGTGTTTCTGTTGAAACACAGTTTGGTAAATATACTTTCATAGCTGCCTATTTGCCTTTTCAATGCTCTGGACAGCAAGTTAATTTGCTCCAAACTGACTTGCGAAAATTGACTCGCAATAAGTCAACATTTTTTGTCATTGGTGACTTTAATGCCAAACATCGGTCATGGAATAATTCTCAAAGTAATTCCAACGGCAGAATTTTATTTTGATGAGTGCTCTTCAGGATATTTCTCAATTCAATACCCTGATAGCCCTACATGTTTTCCTCTTCTAGAAATCCATCTACGATTGATTTGGTCTTAACGACTCTAGTCATCTTTGTAGCCAATTAGTTACTCATGCTGATTTTGATTCTGATCATGTCCCTGTTACATTTCAAATATCGCATGAAGCATTCTCAATCCTATCAGTCCACTTTCAATTATTTACGAGCCGACTGGAATATATATGAAACGTATGTTGACTCTAATCTTGATGTTAACATTTCTTTTAGAAACTAAAATTGATATTGACAATGCTCTTGAAACTTTAACAAATTCCATTGTTGAAGCCAGAACATTGCCAATTCCAAAATGTGAAGTAAAATTTGAATCCGTGATTATAGACAATGATCTTAAACTCTTGATCCGTCTTAAAACGTGAGGAGAAGGCAATTTCAAGGCACTCGTGATCTTGCTATGAAAATTATATGGCAGGATTTTGCAGAAAGAAATCAAGAAAACGTTTGCTGCAGATTTAAGAAACAAAAGTTTTGAAAATAAATTTCTCAATTGGACCCTGGCTCTGAGCCCTTTTGGAAATTATCTAAAATCTTGAAAAAAACTCAGAAGCCAATACCAGCATTGAAGAGGAAAACAATTATTACTAACTAATTGCGAAAAAGCTCAAAACTTGCTATGCAGTTGAAAGTGCGCACAATTTTAATTTAGGACTTACTAGTCCAATTGAAAATGAAGTTACTCAGGAGTTTCGAAAATATTCTCAATCAAGAGAACGTTTTCGAAAATGCCTGGGAGAACTGATTTGGAAGAAGTGAGAACTATTATTAAAAAAATTCAAAAAACATGAAAGCTCCTGGCGATGATGGAATTTTCTACATCCTCATCAAGAAACTTCCAGAAAGTAGCTTATCATTTTTAGTTGATATATTTAACAAATGTTTTCAATTAGCATATTTTTCCTGACAAATGGGAAAAATGCTAAAGGTTGTTCCAATTTTAAAACCCAGACAAAAATCCTGCAGAAGCTTCTAGCTATCGTCCAATCAGTTTGCTTTCCTCCATCAGTAAACTTTTTGAAAAGGTTATTTTGAACAGAATGATGGCCCACATCAACGAAAATTCAAATTTTTGCCATGAACAGTTTCGGATTCCGCCATGGACATTCGACCACTCATCAACTTTTACGTGTAACAAATTTGATCCGTTCCAACAAATCTGAAGGCTATTCTACTGGTTTGCTCTTCTAGACATAGAAAAAGCATTCGACAGTGTTTGGCATGAAGGTTTGATTGTAAAATTAAAAAACTTTAATTTTCCAACATACATTGTTAGAATAATTCAAAGTTATCTGTCAAATCGTACACTTCAGGTTAATTATCAGAACTCCAGATCTGAAAGACTTCCTGTAAGAGCTGGTGTTCCTCAAGGCAAGCATTTTGGGACCAATATTATACAATATTTTCACATCTGACTTACCTGAGTTACCTCAGGGATGTCAAAAATCTTTGTTTGCGGATGACACAGGCCTCTCCGCAAAGGACCGAAGCCTGCGTGTCATCTGTAGTCGATTGCAAAAAGTTTGGATATTTTTTCTTCATACTTGCAAAAATGGAAGATTTCTCCTAATGCTTCCAAACTCAACTAATAATATTCCCACATAAACCAAAAAGCTCTTTATTTGAAACCTTCAAGTAGACATGTTGTCACGATGAGAGGGTTTCCAATAAATTGGTCAGATGAAGTTTAAGTATCTAGGGACTCATGCTAGATAAAGAATTTAACTTTCAAAAATCACATTGAGGGCATTCAAGCCAAATGTAACAAATATGTAAAAATGTCTCTATCCCCTTATTAATAGAAAATCAAAACTTTGTCTTAAGAACAAGCTTTTGATATTCAAACAAATTTTCAGGCCAGCCATGTTGTATGCTGTACCAATATGGACTAGCTGTTTGTAATACCAGGAAGAAAGCTCTGCAGAGAATTCAAAATAAAATTTTGGAAAATGATTCTGAGGCTTCCTCCCTGGTATAGTACCAATGAGTTACATAGAATATCCAATGTTGAAACATTGGAACAAATGTCAAATAAAATAATAATAATTTCAGGCAAAAATCGTTACAATCTTCTATTGCACGATTAATGCGTTATATGTTTAGGTTAAGTTAGGTTAAGTATATTAAAAACGTTTTTTTTTCTCTTATAAGCAGGTGAAATCAACTCACCTGTAAAAAAACTGAACTGCTACGGCAAATGAAATGTAATATGTTGTTTAACAAAATGTTAATTAAATCTTAAATTTGTTTTACCAAATTAGGATGATAGTGTTGTCTAATAACACAGAACACCTAGATATAAGAAATGAATGTAATGTTGCAATAATACTAATAAAGAAATTAAAAAAAAAAAAAAATTACTAATCTTTGTAGATCGGTGAATGTTCGTATCTTAGTATTTTTTTCTAAAGCAAATAAAATTGAAAGCTTCTATAAAATTTAGGTATTCCTGAAAAAAAAAATGCTTACAAAAACTTCTGGAGGAATAACTTTTACAGTTACTCAATTTTTTTTTGCGAAAGAGCAAAAAATAAATTGTAATATGAGTAATTCTCGCTGAGATCGGCCCCCTATTTTAACTTGGCTTATAAAATACAATATACCAACTATATTTTGTTTATTTTTGCAAATGATACTCCTATGTTTTGATCTTTCTTAAAACATGTTAGTGTTAAGGGGTTGGTGAAGAAACTTCTGAGTTATGGCAGTTTTATTGAGCCAATAATTGTAAAAAATCTACGGGTCCTCAAAACCATTTGAAATCCAATTCGATCCAATCCTAATCCTTTAAAATACAATCCAAATCCAATCAAATTCATTCCAATCCAATTCCAATCAAAATCCAAATTCAATCCAAATACAATCAAATTCATTGTAAATCATATCCAACAAAATCAAATTCTTTTGGGTAAGTGTACCAGTTATGGACATAGTGGTTCCCTATTTCGCCATACGTGATACTTTTATGTTTCTAATTTTAAAAACCTGTTTGTTTGTAGTAGTTAGATTTAAGATATATTTGATGTTAAAACATAAAAAAAAATTAAAATTGTGAAAGTTATCAAAAAATTTCACATATGTCCAAATAGGGAACCAGTATGGCCATAACTGGTACACTTTTCGCACACAATCCAATTCAAATCCAATCCAAATCTATTTCAATTCCAATCTAGGTCCAAACCAAAACTAATCCAAAAATCCAATGCAAATGCAATCCAAACCATATCAAATCAAAGTCTGATTCAAATCCATTGAACCCAATCTAAATTCAATCGAAATCGAATCCAAACGCAATCAAAATGGTTTTATTCAATTTTTGAAAAGTCATAAGAATTAAAAAATATTCCAACCAAAAAAAAATATCATTGGCGAGCCTGCGTGCTCGGGTCTGCAACATGTCCGATACTGCCTTAAACATTTAGACAATCAACGCATATGAGTGAGGAGCTGATATGAATCGAAGCAGTTCCACATTCTACAACTATTATCTGATTCAGACATCTTTACCTCCTCCCTCAGCATGTAGGTAAGGTATGTCCCCCGCTTTAGACGATCGCTCGCTCATCTTCTTCTTTTTGGCATTAACGTCGTCACTGGGACAGAAGCCTGCTTCTCAGCTTAGTGTTCTTATGAGCACTTCCACAGTTATTAAACTGAGGCTTTCTTTGCTTTCGCATTCGTATATAGTGTGACAGGTGCGAATTATACTCTATGCCCAGGGAATCAAAATTTCCATTACGAAAAGATCTGGACCGACCGGGAATCGAACCCAGACACCTTCAGCATGGCATTGCTTTGTAGCCGCGGATTCTAACCACTCGGCTAACGAAGGCCATTGGTTGAAGGCGCTCGCTGATGGCCGGGTTGAATTGTGCTCGTTGTCGGACCAATGTCAAGTTGATCGGGTTAAAACGGGACAGCGTTGAGACGATTTTTAGACACTTTACTATTTACTGTATTGAAAATAAATTAAACTTGTTTTGTTATTAACGGGTGTTCAATAAAAAATGTTTTTTTTTTTCAATAATTTAGTGAAAACAATTTTTTTTCAACGAATTCAGTATTTTTTTTCAATTAAATAAAGTTTCCTTCTAAAAACGTCAATGATTATTGGAAAAAGAGGG
>NW_018736190.1:0-29006 GCF_002204515.2 Aedes aegypti | reverse complement strand
CTGCCATCCTTAGGCCTTAATCAAATAAATCACGTAAAAATAAACAAAACTGTTACCTTGATATTTTTATTGACAAATATGCATGAAGATTCCTGTGTAAGTGAGTCAATTTCAAAAAAAAATTGAAGCGTTTCACACGGCAATATAATATTCTAAGTTTATGCATATTTATCATACTCCTCACGAATGTGTGTATGAGAATATTTTCGATTATAGTAGAGCCAATTATACTAATATTAGACTGAAATTAGATAACGCAAATTGGCAATCTGTTTTGAGAAATCAAAAAAAAAATATTGAATCGAGTATACTCAACAAATTTGTAGTATATAAACACATAGATATTAAGAACACAATGTAATTTAGAATGGTCAACAAAATGTTTGACGTCAAATAAATAAATATATAAGTACGTTAAAGTTTACCGAACATGCCCTACAATCGCGCTTAGACTCGAGATAGGTGGAAGTAAATGCAATTTGGAGAAAAACTCATCCCTCATGCAACTAAAACAGAAAAGTAGAAGGGTTTGTTCAATTCCGTACGATAATCCTAATGTAAAGATGTGTTATCCCTCTCTTAAAAGTTACACTAGTGGCTTAAAATCTACGCTATTGCATTCACTTTATAATCATCGATATTATTTTTAAAACTTGTTTCAACAGTCTTCTTCTATTGATAGTTCAAAAGAAGGAAAAAAATTATCCCTATCGACTCAATATGTACAATGGAACAGAAAACCAAGGTTTAAAATATATAAACATTTGTTTACAACTGAGGAAATTGGATCGCAGTCAGAGATTTTTTTTTTTAAAGAGTTTAGAGCTTAACTTAGGAAAATAAGAAAATAGTACACACTCACCGCGGATTCGTCCTTATCATCACGATCCTCATCCTCTTCTTCCTGTTGCTGCTGGTCATCAATCGACTGTTTGGAATGCGTCGACTTGGCATCGTCCTGTTCATTATCACTTGCACCGGACGCAGCTGCCTCAACTGCTGGAAATACTTGCCGGATTCTCCCCCAACACTTTTATTTCTTCTCGATTCTTATCACACCAGTCTAAAAATGTCCAGTCTGAAAATGTTGGCGGCCGGCGTTTTGAAGAAACGCTTTTCCGCTGTCACCACTTGTAGCGGGCCCCCGGCTAGGTCACTGGTTTTTTTCGGAATATTGATCAAACCTTTTCTTCTCACAATTTTCTCCACAATTTTATTTATTATTAAAAAGTCGTCACAATTCACTAGCTTTCCGCCCTTTGAATCGTTCTTGAGGAATCGATGGAGACACATTTCACTTTTCCCTCGATTCTGATCGCGTATGTGGATGGTTCCACCAATACCCGAAATATACTTTATCCACCTATACTTTATCCACCTTATATCACTATCAAATATTCTCGACCCGAATTGGCCCGCTCGTCAATTTGGCAGAAAATGCCCACTGAACTTTGAACGAAAATGTCTAAAACGAACGGCACACCTCGTCCGAACTGGGGACCGTCAGAACAGCGCGCGTCGTACATCGTCAGAACTGCATCGTCCCCACCGCCAGCGATCGGGGCGTTTTATCGCGCTCCCGCGGGGAACTCAATCTCCCAATCTGAAAATAAAGAGAGAAAGAGAAAAGCCAAAACGAGCGTTGCTCTGGCTCAGTTAGTACAGCCATGTGACCGAGACCTTGTTGGGGCGTTCAGTCAGCGCTGTCGGGTGACACACAAACAAAAATTAAAACAAAAACATTCTCCGGCATTGGAGCACGTTAACGAGCAACAAGCAGTAAGGTTCTTGGCTTCTGCTTACCCCGCTTGTTGCTAGTTAACCTAGTGAAAACCCACATCTGATGAAATCCACCAACTTGCGTGGAACATCATCGAAAAAATAAAAGGGTTCTTTCCTAGATCAATGGTGATCATTGATCTTTCGAATTATTCGATACGGGGAGGGGAATGCTTCTTTCGGTCGGCAGGACCGCTACACAAGTTCGTTTTGTTCTTCGGGGCCTAACAAAATTTCATCTCCGATCTTCTCTTCCGAGTCGTCCAACGTTTCGATAAACGAGTCTCTCAGAAAAGGGTAAATGCCAAATTGATCCCAAAATGACATCCCCAGATAGCATTGCCGCTTCAAGGAAGGCGCAACAACAAAAGGAACGATTTTGGTGGCACCGTTAAACAAAACTGGAACCTCTCCAACAACTGAAACTGGATGTCCTTCAGCAGTGATCAATGTCAAGTCAGATGGTGAGTAAGGTAGATTCAGCTTCGCCATCAGACGTTCTGATCCCCTTCCTAATATATTTTGGTTTGTCCCACTGTCTAATAGGGCAACTAGTTTTATTCCCAACAACTCAACTCTCACGAAAGGTCTGTTATCCCCATGTGGGTGGAGAAATATTGTATTTACCTCCTCACACTGGGTTCCAACAGCCACAGAGTGATAACCTAGTTGTTTGAGAATAGAATTAATTGAGTTTACATCATCATTTTGAGGACTTGTAGTTTCTAGACCACTGTGCCTCACTGAGCAGTCTTGTCTACGTTTTTTGATGTACAGTAGGGACAATCTTGTTGTATGAAGCCAGGAAACCCACAAACTTCGCAGAAAGTTTGCTTTTCTAGCTTACACTGGGAAATGTTGTGTCCAAAGTTATGACAGTTGAAGCACGTCCCTTTCTTCACCGGAACGTAGGCTTTCAAAATCTTTTCTAGTGGGCTAAGACTCTTACTAGTGGTTGGTTTTTGATAGTCTTGCTTACTAGTTTGTTCGGGTTTCCGTTCCGACATTTTTGAATTCGTGTTTTGTTCATCGGGTTTCTCAGTTTTGTTCGATGAGTTCTTGAACTGTTGATGTTTACTCGAGTTATGGAACTCTTTCTTCCCCTGGTTCGAGTCGTTATTCCCTTTGTGCCACGGACGATTGTTATTCGGCAGTGGTCTTCTCCTCTCCCCTAACTCATTGACCTGCCTTTCGCCCGCTCTATATCCCCTACCTGAATCTTTATCAGCTCGGGAAAACCATTGCCAGTTGATGGCGTCAAAGTTCTTCCCGAACTCTCTCATTTTCGCGATCGAATCGATATTCGCTGCTAACATAGCACTCTTGTATTCAGAGCGGAGGTTTCGGAAGAGAATTTGAAATCGCTTCGCTTCGTCGAGAAGAACAGTCATATTTCGTAAAATACGAGTCATTTCCAAGTAGTAGTCTTGAAAACGTTCTCTCATTCCCTGTTTTCTCAGGTGAGCCTGTCTCTCATATTGGTAGTCGAGATCGGATGGCAGAAACTCTCGTTTCAGCTCAGCCACTAGTTGATTCCAAGTGCCGAGCTCATTGTTAGCGTTAACCTCCATATACCAGGTTCGCGCTTTACCGATCAGTAGATGGTAAGCCGAATTGTACAGTTCTTGATGGTTAAACCCTTCTGATCGAGCGTTGAATTCAACTTCACGGAGAAATTCAATCAGCCGTCGACCATTATCGGCACCGTCGTACGAGAGTTTCCATTTGTGAATTGGTAAACGTTGGCCGCAAATTTCTCGAGCGACCTGAACCGTGTTAGCAGGTGCATCTGTATTTGGTAAACCACGTGAAGGTACGTTACTTCTTGGATCATTGTGTATCAGTGGGTTCTTGTTTGTGATATTTTCGATCAGATTCTGATCCCTGGCTAACCAGTGCATGAAATCGTGGTACGAAAATTTTGGTTTTGGTGCAACCACCGGGTCGGAGTCATCTGTGTCTCCCAAATTCCGGGGTTCCCCAACGCTGGTACTGTTCTTCGAATGCTGATGTGACTTATCAGAAGAATGAAGTTGTGTTTCCAACGATTCCATTCTAGTCAGCAACTGATCTAGGATGGATTTCAATTGTGAGTTTTCAGCTCTGAGGATTTCCACCTCTTCAGTGAGTTGGCCACCGGCAGCTTCACTTAATTTTTCAACCTCATCATCATCTGGGAGAGCAAATAATCCTTCGAGTTGATTATTGCTACACCCATCTTCATTGTCTTTCTGAACCTCGGGGTTTGGCAATTTTCCAGAATTAGTGGGCTTAGCACCATTGTCTTCAGAAAATTCATCCCGTAACCTATTTACCATATCGTTCACTCTGCCCATCTCTGCCCTTCGTATTTCAGGATACGGAGAGGCGATCGAATAGAAAGTATTCAATAGTCTCACACACTCTCCAGCCATTTCTGAGATTGAGTTAAGCTCTGATTCCTCTCTGGTGTGAGCCTTCACTCGAAGCAAACGAAATAGGTAATGTAATAAACGCGATTTGTTTAACTGATCGGGAGCCTTTTTGTACGTTCTACTTTCCAGTATCTGTTTAATTTCCTGTACTTGTTTGTCACATCTTTCCAACTCTTCGATAATAGTCGTCCAAGTTATCTCATACTCAATTTCTGATGATTTTTGCGATGCTTCTCTTTTCAGATCAGCCCTACATTTTCGTTCCAAAACAGAGCGTGGTTCATTATGGGTATCGATTCTACGAATAGCTAGCTCGTGTGCCAGCTCCTCGTCATGCAGATGCGCAACGTTCATCGAAAAGTATTGCAGCATGAATTGCTCCATAGCTATTGTTCGTACTGTTGCCAGAACAAAATTTGTTAAAGGTACCTAATCAGAATGCCAACGAAAATAAATTCCGTTCTCACCACGTTATATAGTGCTCAATAATTTGTTATCCTAGAAGAATCCAATCGCTTTGCGACTTTCAATGGTAATTGGACGATAGTAGTGATTTACTTGGAAATATCTACGATTGGTTGACAGTATGGACGCACGTGTCACCAAGAACGTTTGTCGAACAATTGGTTAAAATCCTATTCACAAGAAACTTTTGTGAAAATTGTTTCACATAAGTTATTCAACACCTGCCGATTGGAGCCAATTACCAGAAACACCGGCGTAAACGATTGTCGGACTATCTTTTCCCTCCCGCGCTAAACTCAACAAAAAAGGAAATAATTTTTTGTTGGTCGCCAAAATGCAACTTCCTTTTTACACGGCCCGCTAGCTCGCATGAAACTCAAGGAATACTTAGGGTCGGCTCAATTCCTTGCCGTTGAAGAAACGCGGATAAGAGGGAAAACCACAGTGATCTACGGTGATGGCACGTTTATTGTTTAATTGCCCTACAGACCCTAATCACCTAACGCCCTAACTGCAACCTACCAAGAACAATTTACTCACGGTGTGTATGTGGATGTGTGGTTCCGTTGGGGCCCGTACGCTGCGCTTCCGTTGTAGGTATGCTGGGTAGCACAGCCTCCTGTCCGTCTACGTAGGGACTCGGGATGGTCGTGATTGCCTCTTCGGAATTCTTGGTCGGTCCTGGCCTTCCGGAAACTCGGATCGAACTCGTAGTGACTCGCACCACCTCCTTCCTCGACTCTTGATGTGGGGTATTCGCTTCTGGATATCGGACGCCTATACGGACGAGAGATGTCCGGCCTTGGATGCAACTCTTACGGTTATAAACCACCGGGAATATCGGTCAGCAACACTGCGACTTGGATTCGTGGATCACCACCGGTAAAGTCCCTATCGGAAACGTGGGATAGGCTTCTGGGATTCGTCACTAGCTACTTGTTACTTGCTTCGTGTACTCGAACTAAGTGAACGAGTGGTTTTCATTCGTTGGCTCTGGGACCTTCGACCGCCCATTCGAAGGCGTTCCTTTTGAGTCAGTATGGGTGTAATCCACCCGGAACCTCCCAAACGGAGAAGTTGTGCTACCAACGAAATTCAGTCCCGTTGACACTATTAGTTGATGCTGGAATTTTGAGTAGTGTCGCCTGCTGTATATAATGCCTATGTGTGTATTTAATTTGCACGTTATGCCATCAGCCTATCTAGCTGTTTTTTTATCAAACTGTTTCTGTTATGTAAATTTTAGCTCGTTCTTTTTTTATTTTGTTTTAAAGATAGTTTGCATGGATTTTTTTATATTTTATACTATAACATTTCCCTACTAGCTAAACTGTTTACGTGTGGTTTTTCCTCTTACAATATATGCGAATAATTTAGTACATAAGATCCTTGATATCACACAAGTAGTGAGCGGAGTAAAACGACTGGTCACACTATAGAGAATAATTTTCAAACAAATCTTCAATGTATTTTCATTCATAAGTCCAAAAATTTCTCTCGAAAAATTTCAAATAATGGAACCTTCACATCTTCTGCGATGTTTCCAACATATTATGTCAAAACCGATTAAGAAATTGTTTCAATTTATCATGTTAATGTCGTCGATTTTTTTTTCTTAACTGTGACTCAAAAGGCACCTTTTTAAAATATGTATACGTATCCAAAAATTTACCACTACGACCGCTTTTTGGCGCCCCCCGAAGGCTAGCGCCCTTGGCGGGTGCCAACCTGGCCAACCGCACGCTACGGCACTGGTAGTAATTGCATTTTAGAGTTCGATAATTAATTACGTAAGAATTTAGGGGAGGGGAGAGCGGGGAGATTGGCCGTGTTTGAAAAAATATTTCTTTCCATATAGAAAAAATTAATGTTTCATACAAAAAATCAGGCGAGGTTTCGTAAAATCACAAAAAAATGTTTTTTAATACACCCCATCGTTAGGTGCTACAATTTTAATTATTTCGACAAAGTTGAAATGAAACATGGAACATGGGATATCTAATCTTCCAATATTAGGAACACTTATGTCACTGCTTGGGTTATGTCCAACTACATTGATGGTAGAAGCTTATGCTCTCATGCCCCACCAGCCAGGGAACTGGTGTTTACAAACTAAGCATCATTTGTGGCAACACTTTATGCGGCATGATGGAACTTTGCCGAGCGCGCTAAGTGTTGTTAGACCACTGACGTAGTTGCATGAAGTGGGTGATGAGGTACAAAAGTAGTGTTACAGCATGCTTAACCATATTTGTAGTACTGAGACAACCCATTAGATCTAAAAATGAACCTATAAGAAGATACTTTAAAAATCGTTATGTTCGTATGCAAATAAAAAAAATATTTAGGAAAAAACTCATCAATCGAAGTATACACATTTCTGCAACTGCTGTGGGCAGTTACACCAAAGATGAAAGCGAATTTCCGTATTATGAGTCCGTATTATGTTTAAAATCACTCGCCACTAGCTCAGTAGAGAAACCTATCGAAGAACAGAGACTTACCTTGTTGTGCTAAACTCGTCTAACGTACCTTCGCCAACTCTGGGTCCTGAATCGGGAATCGTTAATCAACGCATCTTCCAGCGTGTCGCACATCTCTTCGAGCCCCTCGCATATCTTCCGCATCAGCATTATCATCAGGAAAAGCCAAATCGTCGTCTACGGAATTCGTCGAATCAGCTAATGAGGCTACAAATAAAAACACCGTCTCAAATCATTGTATAAAAAGGTATAGTAAGAACTCAATCATTGTTGCATGCTCTGTCATTAGAAAAAAAATCTATGGTCAATTCTCGCGAAACTTTTCCAAAGGACCTATCTAACATTGTGAGACTCTCTCCTCTCTCGTTCTCTTTCGCTCATAACTAAGCTGCTTTTACGTTTTTCGTTGCGCTCTTTGCATAAACCTCTAGACAATGTATTTGCCCAATGTTAGGCCCTTTTGAAAAGTTACGCGAGAATTGAATGTTGCGCGTTTTCTTCCGTCGGAAACACCACTTCGTTTCTTTCTTTTTTTTTTTTAATTTTTAGCTACTGTGAATGGCAAATAAGTTTTGCATTTGTTAATTTTGCTCAATTCTGGCGTAAAATTTGAAAATGGAGGGATTCCACGGAGGCATGCAAGTCGATTCTGATCGACCATTTCAAAAATATCTGAAACTTTGCACAGTTTTTCAGTTCCATCTAAATCGTCATTTTCCGATATCAAATCTTCAAGTTGAGTCACGACTAACTTTTCAAAAGGGTGTATGTGAAAATGGTTCAAAAATATTCAAAAAGCTGCACAGCAAAAACGGTTCGTTCGATTGTTAGACAACTAAAGAAACAAAGTTAGACAACTAAATAAAGATTCCAAAAAAAATACACACAGTAAAAAAAAATTTTTTTGCATTAAAAAACACCATTTTTGTCACAAAAACTCAAATATCTCAAAACCCTATCGGAATACCAACGTAATTTTTTGAGGGAAAACGGTCCATTATATTAGCTATCTACCATAAAAATTTGGTGATGGTAAGCCAATAAACAAAAAAGTTATGACATTTCAAATATTTCACAAATTTGACACTTAGTGAAATTTTTTTTTTTTTTTTCATTGTTAATTTTTTTTAGGACCGCAGTTTGTTGCTGAATTTTTTGTTAAGGGTACCACATGAGGTTAACAAGTTGTTTTCATGATATTTTATTTAATTATTCATAACTATTATAGCATCTATTAGAAAGTTAGACGCGATCCAGTGTTGTGATCTAAAGTCTTGATAGTGTCATATTTTTTATTGTACGTAACTGAAGAAAAATTCTCTCAATAGTGTTGAAACCTTTTGATAAAAGAAACCTATAAGAAATCTAATATTGAAGACAAAAGCTACAAAAAAAGTTTTCTATACAGGTATACGACTAGTTTACCTGCAAAAAGTTTACCTCGTAGAGAACAAGGCGGGTCTATACCCAGGTGATCTAGTATACGTAAAGCAGGTCGGATTTCTCGGCGCTGGTTTTCTCCACAAAGTTAAAATCTGATTACACCTGGATATAGACCCGCCTTGGTAGAGAATAGACTTTGTTAATCATATTTGGGAGAAAGCGAGTAACTTCAACAACATCAAAAACATGATAGGTACATACCATGAACATACTCACGAAAAAGCTAAAAATATACTACCACTATGGTTATAAAATATTTAATTGTAAAATTTTTCTTCAGTCAAGCAAACGACACCAAACTAGTCAGTAAAAACTTAAAAGTGATTTTGTTTATTAAAATCTAACGAGCAACATGAGTAGTCGCTTTCTCAACTGTTGCAGGCCGTTTGCAGAAAAAAAAAGTGTTCGAAAGAGCTACGAAATCTCACCGAAAGCACCATAGATAAACTGAAAGCGGCTGGTTATGCTCCAATGTCTACATTGAATACAAATTTACGCATTTGTACGTCCTGCCGTTTAAACGTTGACAAACGGGCAATCTGTACATCATCGGTGGATCAGGTTGCAGGAAGTTCGAAAACAACAACAACTGAGGAATTACTAGATGCACCGACAACAACTGAGGAGTTACCAGAAGTACCAAGTGCAGATAGTCTTGCCACGGTACCATCAGCGACATCTGTTTCAACAAATCAATCAGAAGATGAGTGCATCCAGAAGGTCAACATCAAACGCTTCAACGGAGGGATAGCTGGAATAAAAGTGACTCCGATTAAATGGACGAAGATGGGTTACGTCAATTATCCCGAGAAAAAATACCGTGAAATCAACGAAGCTGTACGAAGAAACCTCTTCAAATTAGGACCTGAGGATGTGGAAAATACAGACTACGATGAGGTAATTATGAATATGAAGGAAAGGTTCTCGAATCTAGCCACGACAAGGAAAGAAAAATTATTGATTTTGTCGATGCTGCCAAGCTCGTGGTCTATTCAAGACGCCATTGATGAGTTCAAAACCAATAGAAATACAGCAAAAGAGGCAAAACAATTCAAAAATAACTGTCTTGCAACCAAAAATGCTAGGTCGAGTACTTCATTAACAGATGAGACAAAAGAAAAAATAATTCAATTTTGAAGACGATGAAGTAAGTAGAGCTATGCCTGGCCAAAAAGATTATGTATCTGTAAAAAAAGATGGAAAGCGTCAAGCAATCCAAAAACGATTAATGATGACTACTTTGAAAGAAGCGTATACACGCTTCAAGGAAATTAACGAAAATATTAAGGTAGGTTTTTCCTCATTTGCAAGCCTTCGTCCAAGGCAATGCAAGCTTCTATCCAATTCAGGAACACATAATGTTTGTGTGTGCACAACACACGAAAATATTAATCTAATCTTACATAGTTTGAAAAGAATCAATTTATCAAAGGATATTAAAATGTTAACTGGTAGTCTTTTGTGTGAAAATACAACATCAAATTGCTATCTACGATCTTGTTCGGATTGTCCAGATTCTTCATCATTGGAAAATACTTTATTCGCTGAGTTTGAAGAAAATTATATTGATCAGTTATCATTTGAGCAATGGGTGACCACGGATAGGTGTGACCTAGAAACTATTGTAAAACCTGTAGATGAGTTTGTGTCATTTTTTTGCTTGAAATTAGAAAGTTTAATTCCTCACGACTTTATTAAAACAGAGCAATCCCGCTTTTTAAAAAATACGAAAAATACATTACAAGATGGTGAATTTTTGGTCATTTGTGATTTTTCTGAAAACTATAGCTTTGTATTGCAAGATGAAGTGCAGTCCCATCACTGGAACGTACAACAAGCTACAATTCATCCATTCGTTATTTATTTCAATGGAAGTACGCAAATTGAACATTTTAGTTTTATTGTAATTTCCGAAGATTTAAGACACGACTCAGTATCTGTAAATTTGTTCATTGCCAAAATGATTAACTTTTTACGCGTTGATAAGGATAAAGAAATCAGAAAGATATATTTCATGTCTGATGGAGCAGCATCGCAGTACAAAAACCGTAAGAATTTTTCGAGCCTATGTCAATTTAAATCAAAGTACGGAATTGATGCAGAATGGCATTTCTTTGCTACGTCACATGGCAAAGGTCCTTGTGATGCTATTGGAGGAACCATAAAGCGCATGGCCACAAGAGCAAGTTTAGCCAAAGAACGTGAGCATCCAATTAAAACTGCAAAAGAACTATTTGATTGGGCGAATCGCAGAAAAGAAGAAGATTTAACAAAATTATCATTTTGTTTTACTACTACTGAAGAGTACGAATTAACGGCATCAGAGCTCAGCGAGCAATATAATAACGCGAAAACGATCCAAGGAACCCAAAAATTTCACTGTTTCATACCATTGTCAGGAAATAAAATTAAAGCAAAACTATACTCGAACTGTACTGATAATGATGCAAAAGTGTTCGATATTGTAAAAAAATTGAATAACAATAAATAAATAAATAAGTATTAATAAAATGTTTTCATGATCTCATAACGCATACCCAAATCCAAAACTTTTAAAGTTGATATATAACATTTAGAAACTCATCGATCATACTCTAAAAAAAATATCCTTATAAAAAAAAAATTTTATTTTCGTGTAATCTGTTAATTCATTTTAATTTATACATATATACATATACATATAATATTTATACATATACATAATATTTATACATATAATATACATAATACTAATGAATACATGAAAACGACTTGTTTAATTCACGCAAGGCCCTTAACAATAAAATCAGCAACAAACTGCGGTTCCCGTAATAATTTACACCGAAAAAAAAAATTTTTTTTTTCTACTAAATGTGAAAATTGTGACATGTTTGAAATATCATAACTTTTTTGTTTATTGGTTTACCATCACCAAATTTTTATGGTAGATAGATAATATAATGGACCGTTTTCCCTCAAAAAATTACGTTGGTATTCCGATAGGGTTTTGAGATATTTGAGTTTTTGTGTCAAAAATTAAGTTTTTTAATGCAAAAAAAAAAAAAAATTTACTGCGTGTATTTTTTTGGAATCTTTATTAAGTTGTCTAACTTTGTTTCTTTAGTTGTCTAACAATCGAACGAACCGTTTTTGCTGTGCAGCTTTTTGAATATTTTTGAACCATTTTCACATACACCCTTTTGAAAAGTTAGTCGTGACTCAACTTGAAGATTTGATATCGGAAAATGACGATTTAGATGGAACTGGAAAACTGTGCAAAGTTTCAGCTCAATAGAAAAAAATGAATTAAAAAATTTACCAAATTTTGGTGCTGTTGCTTGGAATCACTCCTGAAGCTTCACCCAGCACTTCGAAATTGGAATAGCCGGCTCAGGGCCAATTAAGTCATGTGATGCTCCATCGCGAGCTAGCTCATCAGCCAATTCATTTCCAGCTATGGAAGAATGGCCAGGTACCCATACAAGGTTTACAGAGTTGACTGTATTCAGTTCCTCAATTTGAGTTCGACATGCGATAACAAGCTTCGACCTTGAGTTGGCCGAAGCAAGACCTTTTATAGCAGCCTGACTATCTGAACAGAAGTATATGACTTTACCCGTTACGCGCTGTTGAAGTGCTGATTGCACTCCACACAAAAGAGCAAATATTTCCGCCTGAAAAACGGTGCAGTTTCTACCAAGTGAGTAAAACTGATTCAGCCTTAGCTCACGAGAATATACTCCTGCACCAGCTCTACCTTCAAGAAGGGAGCCATCAGTGTAACATACTATATTGTTTGATATACTTCTTTCCAAATAGCCAGACGTCCACTCTTCCCGTGAAGGGAATTGTGTGGTAAATGTCCTGTAAGAAAAGTGACAAGCAATTGTGAGATCACTTGGAGCAAGGACAATTTTGTCCCAATTCACCAAAAGTGGAAAGAACGAAGTGTGTGTAGATCTACGATTCACTGGATTTTTCTCCAGTAGATCCAGTACCCATAAACGGTAAGAGCAAGAAAGTGCTTCTTGTTTAAGATGTATGTGTAGTGGCGCAACGTCGAAAAGGGCCTCGAGCGCTGCTGTGGGAGTTGTAGAGAACGCACCAGACATCGCCATCAAGCACATCCTTTGGATATGGCCCAATTTTGATTGGATTGTTCTCACTTCGCCCTTTTGCAACCACACAAGACATCCATATGCCAATATTGGTCGAACAACTGTTGTGTAAATCCATTTGATATATTTGGGTTTGAGGCCCCAAGTTTTACCAAAGGTTCGCCGGCATTGACCGAAGGCCATGCAAGCTTTTTTGACTCTGAAATCAATGTGAGGTGTCCATGAAAGTTTGGAATCTAGAATGACTCCGACATACTTTACTTGATCTGTCACATTAATCTCAGTGCCAAAAAGACGTAAAGGTCGAATTCTATCGCGGTTTCGTCTTTCCGTAAAAAGAACAATAGATGTTTTATTCGGATGAACCGAAAGGCCATATTGGCGACACCAACTCTCAACAACCTGAAGAGCACTTTGCATCAGGTCGAATAGGGTGCTTATGCACATACCAACTATCAAAGATAGATAGTCGTCGGCAAATCTATAAGTTGGAAAACCGCAATTATTGAGTTGCCTCAATAGCGTATCTGCTACGAGATTCCACAAAAGTGGTGATAAGACTCCCCCTTGGGGGCATCCACAAACACTCAATTTTCGAATCGCTGCTTGACGCATTGTCGAGAAGAGATGTCGGTTTTTGAGCATTTGATGAATCCAATTGGTAATCATTGTAGGTAGCCCATGGTTTCGTGCGGCTTCCAATATGGCATGGAAAGACACGTTATCAAAGGCACCCTCAATATCCAAGAAAACCCCCAAGGAGGATTGCTTCTGAGCGAATGCTTTCTCGATATCGTATACAACTTTGTGTAAAAGAGTCACAGTGGACTTTCCAGATTGGTAAGCATGTTGATTCGCATGAAGAGGCATGTTTGCCAAATAAACATCACGGATGTGATGATCGATAATGCGTTCCAGACATTTCAGAAGAAAAGAGGTCAGACTGATTGGTCTAAAACTCTTCGCTTCTTCATACGACGCACGTCCTCCTTTCGGGATAAACTTTACAGTAATATCACGCCAGGATCTGGGAATGTACCCGGTAGCAAAACTGCTTACAAGTAGCTTTTTCAAAACATGTTTGATAAACTCAAATCCCTTTTGGAGCAGAACAGGATAAATCCCATCCGCTCGTGGAGATTTGAAAGGAGCAAAACTATTAAGTGCCCATTGAATCGATTCAGTAGTTACGATACTGCGAGCCGAGGCCAGAGACTCGTAACTACATGAAAAGACATTTGGTTCATCCGTAGATGCTATGTCCACACATCCGGGGAAGTGTGTATTGATGGAATATGCAATGCTGTTTCCTCTCCGTGTAGTATTCGGTGAGTGGTAACCAAGGTGACAACCCTGAATGCTACCCACTGCACCGTCAAGCGAGCGCGCCAAAGCGCATCAATGAGAAGGAGAAGACAAAGCAAAGTGTGCTTTTTCATTCATTCGTTACTATTCAACCCGAACAGAAGTGTATTAAAGTTTATCTCGTTTCATTCACACAAAGTGTTTCATTCCAAGTCCGGTTCCTTTTTCTTCGGTGTTTCGCTTCCGTTGTGCCGTGTCCACCTCTGCCCAACAGGTAATGGTCCCAGAGGAAATCCGAAAGACAATTTCCGGATAGCGTAGGAAGAAAGTGTGAGAAACTGTTTTCCTGTTTCGGGTATTCGCGCCGCGTGTGATTGGATTTTGTTTCCTGCTGCAGTTCGGAAAACAAAATGGCGGAGCAGAACAAGTTCGCGTTTGCCAGGTTGAGCAACCACAACTGGCAAATCTGGAAGTTCCGGATGGAGATGCTCCTGACCAGGGAGGAGCTCTGGTATGTGGTGGGCGATGTGAAACCGGAGCCGGTTACCGATCAGTGGACGAAAGACGACCGGAAAGCTCGTGCCACCATCGGTTTATGTATCGAAGACAATCAGTTCGGTTTAGTGAAAAACGCGAACAGTGCGAAAGCTTTCTGGGATGAGTTGAAAGCATACCACGAAAAGAACACGGTTACGTCGCGTGTGTCTTTATTGAAGAAACTTTGCAGTGTGAATCTCACGGAAAGTGGTGATCTCGAGTGTCATTTGGTAGTGCTGGAAGACTTATTCGATCGTTTGTCGAATGCGGGGCAACCGCTGGAAGAGTCGCTGCGGATCGCGATGATCCTGCGCAGCTTTCCTGACTCCTACGGAACTTTGGTGACGGCCCTAGAGAGTCGTGCCGATGCCGATATCACCATGCAACTGGTAAAGTCGAAGCTACTGGATGAATTCGAGAGGCGGAAGGAACGATCCGGTGAATCGTTCGAAATGAATGCGATGAAAAGTGCAATGCCTAGTGTGGGTGGCGTATCGGAAAGAGTGTGTTATTATTGTTAAAAAACCTGGCCATGTGCGTCGGAATTGCCGGCTTTATCTGGCGAAGCAGAAAAGCGGTGAAGACGAGAAGAAACCTGAAGAAGAAAAATCGAGCGGCAGGCAAAATGCGAAGAAAGTGAAAAACGAAACCTACAGTGCCGGTGTGTGCTTCATGGTGGCGGATGATGGACAGCGTGAATGCTGGTTTATCGACAGTGGAGCGAGCTGCCACATGACAAGTGACAAGAAATTTTTCACGACGTTCGAGGAGAAGGCTGGTCCAAATGTGATTTTGGCCAACGGCAAAGTTGCTGCCACTGCTGGATGCGGTGAAGGTGTAGTGTTGTGTGTAGGTGGAGATGGAAATACAATCGAAGTAAAGTTGCGCGATGTGTTGTATGTTCCCTCCCTCACAACTGGACTTGTGTCTGTGGACAAGTTAACCGCGAAAGGATTTGTGGTGAAATTCCGAAAGGATGGCTGTTACATTTGCGACGTCAGCGGCAAGGTGGTTGTTGCCGGAGAGCAGACTAGATCCCTGTACAAGCTGAAGCTGGCGGAAGTCGCAAGGAAAGTGGAAGGTAAGATGCACAATCATAACTGCCAACATCAGTGGCATAAGCGTTTCGGGCACAGAGACCCGGCAGTATTGTCGAAGATTGTCGATAGCAAATTGGGCGTAGGCGACCTTGCGAGCCATGTTTGGAGGGTAAGTTGTCGCGGAATCCGATTCCGAAAGTAGCGGAAAGAAAGTCGAAGCGTGTTTTGGAGTTGGTCCACACAGATCTCTGTGGTCCAATGCGAACGACGACGCCTGGTGGAAAGTGATTTCTGATGACGATGATCGACGATTTCAGTCGATACACGGTCGTTTATCTACTGGAGAAGAAATCGGAGGCTGCTGGTAAGATAAAGCAATATGTGAGGTACGTGGAGAACTTGTTTGGGCGGAAACCACAAGTTATCCGATCCGACGGCGGTGGTGAGTACGCCAACGAAGAGTTGCGACGATTCTTTGCTGACGAAGGTATAAAGACACAGTATACGACTGCGTATACGCCTCAGCAAAACGGAGTGGCCGAAAGGAAGAACAGATCGCTACAGGAGATGGCTACAACGATGCTATTGGATGCTGGTTTGGACAAACGTTACTGGGGAGAAGCTTGCGTTGCTGCTGCATACTTGCAGAACAGGCTTCCGTCCCGGTCAATAGATACGACACCGTACGAAAAGTGGTGTGGTCGAAAGCCTGAGCTGGGGCATCTGAAGGCATACGGGTGTCCGGCGTATGTTCATGTTCCAGGAGTGAAACGTGGCGAGAGCAAGGCGAAAAAGTTGACGTTCATCGGTTATTCGGAGGAGCATAAAGACTACCGGTTTGTGGACACCGAAACAGATATGGTGACGATAAGCCGAGATGCGAAGTTTTTAGAAATGCAGGATCCGAAGTGTTCATCACGGGAGAAAGTGAACGAAGGTAGTGAAGTTGAGTGGTTCTCGGGGGCACAGCCTACCGAAGTAGACAATTTCGAAGGATCCGAGTTGGACAAAAGTGAAGAAGAAGACTATTTTGATTTGGACAATACGATAGAAGAACAAGATCCGTTACAAGTGAAGGAAGAAGTTCAAGATTCTAGTGCGGAAGAAAATCCTGAAGAAATGCGTCGATCCAGGAGGAGTAATCGGGGTCATCTGTCAGAATACGTTGTTGGCATAGCAAGAGCCGACGGCAGGAGTGCAAGACAGAAGAGCAAGAAGTCAGGAGGAGCCAATCCGAGGGATGCAGTGAGGATCAGCATTGAGGAGGAGTGATGGAATATGCAATGCTGTTTCCTCTCCGTGTAGTATTCGGTGAGTGGTAACCAAGGTGACAACTCTGAATGCTACCCACTGCACCGTCAAGCGAGCGCGCCAAAGCGCATCAATGAGAAGGAGAAGACAAAGCAAAGTGTGCTTTTTCATTCATTCGTTACTATTCAACCCAAAAAGAAGTGTATTAAAGTTTATCTCGTTTCATTCACACATAGTGTTTCATTCCAAGTCCGGTTCCTTTTTCTTCGGTGTTTCGCTTCCGTTGTGCCGTGTCCACCTCTGCCCAACATGTAATGAATAAACATTCTAAAACTTCTTCATCGGAAGAAGTAAAGTCACCATTAGGTAAGTGAATTTCGTTCACTTGGAAATCCTTAGATTTTGCAAGGATTTTGTTCAGCCGACTGACTTCACTCAAACTGGAAACATTTGTACAAAGGTTTTTCCAGCCGGATCGTTCAGCAGAACGAAGAGCCTTCTTGTAAGCCTTGCGAGCCGACTTGAACGACTCTGATCCAGCTGAACGGCGTCTGTTCCAACTCCTTCTACATTGTTTCCTGAGTCTAGTCAGATCGGAATTCCACCATGGGGTCCCTCTTGTAGTCTTTACAGACCGCAGAGGACATGCTTCTTCGAAAGCTTCCATAATGTAGGATGTTGTAGTATCAACTGCATCATCAAGATCACTTGGATTTTCAATGGACGGAGAATATCCATGAAATTTGGTCGCAACCAATTCAATATAGAGTTCCCAGTTTGTTGACCGGGGATTCCTAAAACGCAAAGTCTGCGCAGTTACATTTGAATGTTCATAGAAGATGTAACGATGATCAGATAATGATTCCTTATCTGATACATGCCAATTCGTCAACTCGTGACTGATTCTATTCGAGCAGAGCGTTATGTCTAACACTTCTTCTCTATTAGAAACCATGAAGGTTGGGCGATTGCCTATGTTAAGTAATCCAAGATCTGTACTACTTAAGTATTCCATCAGACTGGAGCCTCTCAAATTGATATCTGAGCTGCCCCAGATGATGTGATGAGCATTGGCATCACTGCCCACAATCAGCGGAAGGCCTTTTGTTACGCAGTGTACGACAACTCGTTTGAAGTCATCCGTTGGGGATGGTTCATCATGTGGTAAATATACCGAACAATAGACGTATTTCCTGTTGAGGTCACCAACAGAAACATCGATTGTGACAGCACATACATCTCTGGTAGTTAACTCAGGATAGAGACTGAAGAAGGGCAGCCGATTATCTCGGAGAAACACAAGGTCACCTGCACCATTGCTCCGGGTAGCACAGGAAGGACTCAATACTGTGGAGGGCGCCCTGGTATCCCACAGGCTCCGTTAGCGGTTAGGTTTTATTTATTCCTAGGCACCATTCATTCCTAGGCACGGTACGCATCACACCATAAATTAGGGGTCACCTGTGAGGTGGACTTTTACCACCGGAACAGGCAGTCCGTAGTGTTAATTCTTAGCCAGTTGAAACAAGCGCTACCGACACTACGCGGCTATCTAGGCTGCTCAGGAAAAGGAGGTTAATATTGATGATTAACTCCTGACGTGCCCAAGCAGCCGTTAAATCATGACTTAAAAAATTTTAATCAATAATCAAAATCATTAAATCGATATCCGCAGTTTCAAAGACAAACAGCAATCCTGATATTTACAGAATTTCGTTAGAAGATGACTGAAAAACATAATTTTGAAAAACTACCGTAAAACTAAACATTATCATATCAAAAAATTAAAATCACACGCTGGAGCAAAATTGATCATCATATAACAACTAAACATTATCATATCAAAAAATTAAAATCACACGCTGGAGCAAAATTGATCATCATATAACAAAGCAGGTCTAAGAATGGAAAATTTCCCTATCTAGGTACGATAAATGACAATAAAAATAAATATAGTCTTGAAATTGAAAATTTTGATCAAATTTGACATTAGGAATGTAAGGGTTAATCATAATCACTAATCGTACTGAGTTTAATCATTAATCATAATCATTAATCATCTAAAATTGTCATTTAATCATTAATCATAATCATTAATCATACTCTGGCTTAAAAATCAATCACAATCATTAATCATGACTTAAAAAATTTTAATCAATAATCAAAATCATTAAACATGAACTTAATCACCAATCACTTAATCAATCATTACGACCCGTTAATCATTAACGCTCTGCTTCAAATGGATAGGGTGATTATGATGACGTCCCGTGCGGCCTTAACCCAAATTTGGGTTATCCCACGGAAGAGCCGAATTGCGTCAAAAGAAGTCAAAGTTTGATTGATTTGTGGCTCCGTGCGGGAAGTGAGAAACAACTGTAGTGGGGTTGAATCGATAGACCCCATGTATTGAGTGTGTGCTAAGATACGAGAGAATAGATAAAGTCAGTTCGTTTTTAACCTGTAAACCAATCGGTCGTTTTATAGAGTTGTGTTTGATCCTTCGACCTTGACGCTTGCTCCTGCGGGGGCGGGCGATGAGGGCAGGATCAAACATGTCGCGCGTCGGTCGAGTGAAATGAAAAGTGGCGTGATCCGTTAGTAGTGTTTGATCCTTCGACCTTGACGCTTGCCCCTGCGGAGGCGGGCGATGAGGGCAGGATCAAACATGTCGCGCGTCGGTCGAGTGAAGTGAAAAGTGGCGTGATCCGTTAGTTGTGTTTGATCCTTCGACCTTGACGCTTGCTCCTGCGGGGGCGGGTGATGAGGGCAGGATCAAACATGTCGCGCGTCGGTCGGGTGAAGTGAAAAGTGGCGTGATCCGTTAGTTGTGTTTGATCCTTCGACCTTGACGCTTGCTCCTGCGGGGGCGGGCGATGAGGGCAGGATCAAACATGTCGCGCGTCGGTCAAGTGAAAGTGAAAAGTGGCGTGATCCGTTAGTAGTGTTTGATCCTTCGACCTTGACGCTTGCTCCTGCGGGGGCGGGCGATGAGGGCAGGATCAAACATGTCGCGCGTCGGTCGAGTGAAAGTGAAAAGTGGCGTGATCCGTTAGTTGTGTTTGATCCTTCGACCTTGAAGCTTGCTCCTGCGGGGGCGGGCGATGAGGGCAGGATCAAACATGTCGCGCGTCGGTCGAGTGAAGTGAAAAGTGGCGTGATCCGTTAGTAGTGTTTGATCCTTCGACCTTGACGCTTGCACCTGCGGGGGCGGGTGATGAGGGCAGGATCAAACATGTCGCGCGTCGGTCGGGTGAAGTGAAAAGTGGCGTGATCCGTTAGTAGTGTTTGATCCTTCGACCTTGACGCTTGCTCCTGCGGGGGCGGGCGATGAGGGCAGGATCAAACATGTCGCGCGTCGGTCGAGTGAAAGTGAAAAGTGGCGTGATCCGTTAGTTGCGTTTGATCCTTCGACCTTGACGCTTGCTCCTGTGGGGGCGGGTGATGAGGGCAGGATCAAACATGTCGCGCGTCGGTCGAGTGAAAGTGAAAAGTGGCGTGATCCGTTAGTTGTGTTTGATCCTTCGACCTTGAAGCTTGCTCCTGCGGGGGCGGGCGATGAGGGCAGGATCAAACATGTCGCGCGTCGGTCGAGTGAAGTGAAAAGTGGCGTGATCCGTTAGTAGTGTTTGATCCTTCGACCTTGACGCTTGCACCTGCGGGGGCGGGTGATGAGGGCAGGATCAAACATGTCGCGCGTCGGTCGGGTGAAGTGAAAAGTGGCGTGATCCGTTAGTAGTGTTTGATCCTTCGACCTTGACGCTTGCTCCTGCGGGGGCGGGCGATGAGGGCAGGATCAAACATGTCGCGCGTCGGTCGGGTGAAGTGAAAAGTGGCGTGATCCGTTAGTTGTGTTTGATCTATTGATCGCATCGCTTGCTCTTGCGAGGGCGAGAGATGAACACTTGTCCGGCGTACAATGCGATTATCGAATTATTTCGCGAATTCGGTTAGGCGTAATTATATCATGGATCGCATCACCTACCATTGGTGACTCCCAGATCTATACCTTACCCACTAACCCAATATCCTGTCCATGACAACCGTGGAGATGCAGAGGTGATCTCGGTCTCTAGTAACAACGGTAGTCGCACTAACATTCCTTCCCATCCCCGTAAGGACGTGGCCGGCGCCGTTATTGACTTTTAAAATTTGAGCTCTCGATTTGTGCACATTGAAGAATGGTAAGCTAATCCCAAGCCCCATTCATTAATTCCCTGTGCAACTTCGATTGTTCTGGCCAATCACGGAGTAGCAACTACGAATTGTACGGTCATCTATGCTTATGCTTATGCTATGCTTATGTAAACCAATCGGTCGTTTTATATTATTGCTTCGTCAAACTCTTGATATCACTAATGGTGGTAAGCTCCGAAGAGGTTAGTACGAGATTTATGGTGGTAAGCTCCATGGAGGATGATACGCCAATCGAGTATTATCCTCGATTTTACTAAGCATCAATCGATATTATCTTCGATTTTAATCCCGGTATTAACTTTAGTGCGCCGATTTCGGGGTACTAAAGAAAATCCGAGATTAACGAAAATGTGGCTACGTGCTGGATTTTGAACACACGCACACCAATGTAGCCATGAAAACATCAAAAGGAAAAAAAAAACAAATCAAAACAAACCAACCATCGGAGTTTCAAATCTCTTCGTTGTTAATTTTCTGGCTCTATTTTGCAATTAAAAGAGGTTGGTAAAACAATATACTATTTAAATTCAAAACATTACTGTATTTTCTGGTTTAATTTGCAGGGTAATTATGGACATCCGTATAAACCGGAACGTCGAATGGAGGTTTTGCCGGCAGCGAACAGAGTTGATGTCATACAAGGAACAAAAAATCAAAGCTGCACCGTTAACGCAAAAATCGGATTCGTGCAGCCAAGTATGCCATATAATATCTGCGAAAGGACCGCGAAGGTTTGAAACGGCCCGCTCTGTCCAGAAGGCCGGCAACATTATCCCGGCCAAGCTGAAGGTTAATTTTGTGATGCCTGTTCGTAGTATAACAAGCTTATCCTCGGTCCGGAGGATGCTACAGCTGCCCTACTTCATCCAGTTGATCAAAGCCACCAAGAACATGCTGCGCATTGTCGAGCCATAGTCAACTACGGATACCCCTGACGCTGAAATAGGTCCACCACCTGATCTACAAGTCATCAAGTATCGACTACTGATCTGCCGTGAATCGCAAGTCAGTCCCATCTGCATTTTCGACAAAATTGAGTTGAGTTCAGTTTTCAGTATCTCTTCCAATGCTAATTCATGGTACTTGACAATTTCACTTTCGTCAAACCATTATTACTTTTGAAATCTTGATTTAAAAACATGATCAAAAATATATTATTAAGTTATAACGTGCTGCGTTAATTCAATTGAAATCGGTCTAAAATAGCTGAGATCTTGCCCAACAAAGTTTATCGTTGTGTAAGGAAAATCGAAAAAGTTGCAAATGATTTGTCCAATACTGTAGATGCAGTGCGTCGAGGATCTGTGGATCTGGCGAACAACTTCCTGTGGCCGATGAAGCTCCACACCGCAACCGGTAGATGGCGCAAAAATTATCAGTCGTATGATCTAGATTGAGACCGATAGGTATGTGGAAAAGGTTGCGAAAGAGCGATTTAAATAAAACAACCATACAATACACGTAGGAGCATACGTAGGAGCAATCTCAGGAAAAGAGCATCAAAATTAAATAAATATTGCAATATGATCTTAACATATACAACGTTTTTCATATTTGATCAACAAATTCCACCCACCATGTTCACTTAACTCAATTTGATAATATATTCAGCAGTACTAGTGTTTTTTTTTTTCAGTGGAAAGCTTTTTTTTGCAATTTACGAATTAACAATAGTCATTGGTCATCATTTTGATAAAATTCTTCTCCATGGTAAACTGCCGTGAATCGCAAGTCAGTCTCATCTGCATTTTTGTCTAAATTGACTTATGTTCAGTTTTCAACATATCTTCCAATGCCCTTTCAGCTGCACTGATGAGATAATATGATTTGTTCGGAAAAAATAGGAAAAAACAGCAAGTCAAATTATCCCATAACGGGAAAGTAATCGCATATCAGTCCCACTACAGATTTTCGCATCGTGTAACACAAAAAATGAATAGTGTTTTGATCATCTTTATATTTTTCTAGGCAAGATATCGTAGTGAAGAGCAAATTGTGAAAGTTTCATGAGGAGATTTGAACATGTTCCAATTCTCTAGAACTTCACACATTTTCTCAATGCCTACTTTTTACAGATGGGACGCACTTGCGATTCACGGCAGTAAACTGCCGTGAATCGCAAGTCAGTCCCATCTGCATTTTCGTCAAAATTGAGTTGAGTTCAGTTTTCAACATCTCTACCAATGCTCCTTCAGCTACACTAATGAAATAATATAATTTGTTCGGAAAAATTTGGAAAAAATAGCAAGTCAAATTGTCCCATAATGAAAAGTAACCGCATATCAGTCCCACTACAGACTTTCGCACCGTGGAACACAAAAATGTAACTTGTTTTGAGCATCTCTATATTTTTCTCGGAAAGATATATTAATGAAAAGCAAGTTGTGAAAGTTTCATTAAGATTGGAACATCTTCCAATCCTCTGGAAATTTTTGAATATTCGTATGGAAAAGGAGTTTGAAAACTTCACAGTCCATTTTCTCAATGCCTACTTTTTACAGATGGGACTGACTTGCGATTCACGGCAGTAAAGCTCCTTAAAGAATTATTCGAAGAATTACTGTAGGAATACCTGAAGATTTTGTTGCGAAAACTCTAAAAAATACTGTAAAATTGTATGATAGAAAGTTTGGAATTTATACAGGAATTCTTAGAAAATAAACATAAAAACAGAAAAGCTTGTAGGCAAAATTTCTGGAAAGTTTCTGGAAACGTTCTTGAAAGGATTATAGTTATGTTTTTGAGTAGTTGATAGTGGAATTAATGCAAGCTTATTCCAGTTATTCCTTCAGAAAGTCTCTCCAAATAATTTCTTGAACTTTCATTCAGGAAATTTTGTATTAAATCCTAAATCGATTGTTAAAAAATCATTACAACAATTCTTCAAGTCGTTTAAAAAAAACAGCAATGTTATCTCTTTTTTTATTTGCATATTTTCAGTAGTTCCTAAATTCATTAAAAACATCTACCATATTTTTTTTTCAGTTGTAGAGCTTTCGAATCTTTCAGTATTGTTGTAGTAATTCTTTCATCAAGCTTCTGCGAATATTCATAGAAAAACTTTTCAATTATTTTTAGAAATCAAGGTTTCCATTAGGAATTTTTAGATTTATCTAAAAAATATAACGAAAACTTCTCCACAATGCCTCTAGGAATAAACACAGGGGTAATTCTAAACTTTAAAATCTAAAGAGTCTTTCTTTAATTTCATCAGGTATCAATCAAAATGCCAACTCAATTTTTAATAATTTCTGCGAAAACTCAAAAATATTCTACGGATTTCCATTATGATTCATCGATGGATGTTTCCAGGGATTACTTTTGGAATTTTTAAAGCATTCTTCTGCGTTTTCTTATAGGAAGTTAGCCATTCCATGAAAAACCGATCTAGTGGGTCACCGAACTCTGTGAAAATTTACTATTTTGTTCCTTATCCGAAATAAGGATACACGTGTTTTTGGATTTTTTTATTAGGGTGACCATTTCCGAAATAGGGTGGCCAGAAAAAACCGCGATTTTGCAAAAAAAATATTTCTAAAAAAATATGTTGTCAGGAACATAAATTAAAGCAGCCTTATCGACTTTTGTCAAATTTTACGAGAGTGCCTTAAAGTTAAACTAGTCTTAAAAGTTCAATAAATTAAAAAAAAAAACTCATGCTGTCTTGTAAAACTAAGAGAACTTTTTTTTGTAAATTTCTCTTTGTTTTAGAATGCAGTAAAAGATTTCATTGTTTTTATCGTATTCCCACACAGTTTTGGAGAAATGTTTAGTTCTTGAATAAAGGTCACTTATGCGATTATTGTTTTTACATAGCCCATTCATACAAATAGTGTGCATAACGCATATACAAAATGAAGATATTTAAGTTATGAAAAGTTGTGTAGAACGTATGTCACAATAAACATTACGAGGCTATAGATTCACAGCAGAATCCAACCTACGGAAATCAGCTTCGAAAAGGACCGTTCCATAGCCTCGATGTCCATTTGATTCCATAAGGATGATGTGACAATATTATAATGATGTTTTTAAAAACCTTTAATTGAAAAATAAAAATAAAAAAATGGGTTCCAATTTTGGCACGGTTCCGTTTTTCGCAACCGAAAATTTCGAGTTTGTTGCCAAAAACGGAATCCCACTGTATAACTTTTGAACCGTTTGACCGATTTTAAATCTTTTTGGACGAAATGAAAGCTAAAGATTTTGACTTTTCAGAAAAAAATATAAAATTTCACAAAAATTGTTTTTTTTAGATGAAAAACAAAACAATAATTTCCGTTTTTTCGTGTTTTGAAGGCCTGAGGCCTGGTCTTGAGTACGAAAGGGACTATTGCTGTTCTAATTTTTTCTTGAAAGTTCAGAAAATTTTACGTTTACTGTCTAATTTTCAGCGATGTATGTTTTTTAGTTTTTGAGATATATTTTTTTGAAAATAAAAAATCAGTCATTTTTCATCGGGCACACAACTGTAAGTGTCAGCGTTTTAGATTTTTATTAAAAAAAAATCATAACTTTTGAACAGCTCAACCGATTTCCAATCTAAACGTAAAATTTTCTGAACTTTCAGAAAAAAATGAGAACAGCAATAGCCCCTTTTGGTCCCGAGGCCTTCAAAACACGAAAAAAACCGGAAATTATTGTTTTTTTTTTTCATGTTAAAAAAATATTTTTTGTGGAATTCTATATTTTTCCTGAAAAAGTCAAATCTTTAGCTTTCATTTTGTCCAAAAAGATCGAAAACGTTATATTTTTTTTAGAAATAAAAATTTGCAAAATCGCGGTTTTTTCTGGTCACCCTAATTCGAAATGGTCACCCTAAATCGAAAAATCCAAAAACACGTGATATCCTTATTTCGGATAAGGAACAAAATAGCAAATTTTTCACGGGAATTCGGTTGACCCACTAGATCGGTTTTTCATGGAATGGCTGAAGTACTACAATAACTTCTTCTTGTGAATTCTAACCAGAAGTTTCTCCAGAATTTCATCAAGATAGTTTTTCTACAGAATAAAAAAATAAAAAAATGGGTTCCAATTTTGGCACGGTTCCGTTTTTCGCAACCGAAAATTTCGAGTTGTTGCCAAAAACGGAATCCCACTGTATAACTTTTGAACCGTTTTGACCGATTTTAAATCTTTTTGGACGAAATGAAAGCTAAAGATTTTGACTTTCAGAAAAAAATATAAAATTTCACAAAAATTGTTTTTTTTAGATGAAAAACAAAACAATAATTTCCGTTTTTTCGTGTTTTGAAGGCCTGAGGCCTGGTCTTGAGTACGAAAGGGACTATTGCTGTTCTAATTTTTTCTTGAAAGTTCAGAAATTTTACGTTTACTGTCTTAATTTTCAGCGATGTATGTTTTTTAGTTTTTGAGATATATTTTTTTGAAAATAAAAAATCAGTCATTTTCATCGGCAACACACTGTAAGTGTCAGCGTTTTTAGATTTTTTATTAAAAAAAAATCATAACTTTTGAACAGCTCAACCGATTTCCAATCTAAACGTAAAATTTTCTGACTTTCAAGAAAAAATGAGAACAGCAATAGCCCTTTGGTCCCGAAGGCCTTCAAAACACGAAAAAAAACGGAAATTATTGTTTTTTTTTTCATGTTTAAAAAAATATTTTTGTGGAATTCTATATTTTTCCTGAAAAGTCAAAATCTTTAGCTTTCATTTTGGTCCAAAAAGATCGAAAATCGTTATATTTTTTAGAAATTAAAATTTTGCAAAAATCGCGGTTTTTCTGGTCACCCTAATTCGAAATGGTCACCCTAATCGAAAAATCCAAAAACACGTGTATCCTTTATTTCGGATAAGGAACAAATAGCAAAATTTTCACGGGATTCGGTGACCCACTAGATCGGTTTTTCATGGAATGGCTGAAGTACTACAATAACTTCTTCTTGTGAATTCTACCAGAGTTTCTCCAGAAATTTCTCAAGATAGTTTTTCTACAGATTCCGTGCTAGACGGCTAATCTCTGCCAATCTCAAGAAACCTTTATAGGGTACTGCACAAAAAGCATCACTCTTTCACTATTCTAAGAAATCTAGATAATTTGTAATTGTAATTGCTCAATCCACACTCTGGCAGACAATTATCCGCCAATCTAGACACGGGCTGGGTGAGGACCTACCAAGCCTCCCCCGTTAACATGTCCTATACCGTTTAGCACACCGGGTTTTTCCACAAGCAGGCGCCGGAATTAAAGCGGTCCCACAAGTTTCAGATACATTAAATAGATATAGTCCCTCTGCCACTAAAACGAATAGCGCCCTCCACCTCATCACCAGCACTGCCCATCCCGCACGCCAAACAAAATGCCGGAAGCGGCGTGCCGTGTAGCACATCAGATGTTCTACAGAGCACACCACCTCCGACACCATGCTCAACGTACAGCAAAGACAGCGCTAATAAAAGCGGAATGCGTCATTCGATTCAGTACCAGAGGGACTATAAATGTAACGAAGAGGAAATGGAAAGATAGTAGAAATGGTTTGGTTGTTGGATTGCTGAAACGAGAAGAAAGAAATAAAGTTATTACGTTAAAACGTGGTTTTAATAGTTGAATAAATGTATCGAAAGTTTCTCATCTGTTTCTTTTCCGTATCGTAGTTCCGTCGATTCTATCCACCTCGAGTTTTGTCGACTCCGCTCGGGCAATGAAATGAAAAATATAAAAATATGAGCATTAGTGTTTATCTACTATTTAATGTGGTTCTCATATGCTTTCAAATACCTAAGTACACGCAAACAAATTTTGTTGTATAATCTACCGAATCCATGGTAGAATTAAGAACTGCACCAACGATTTTCAACCGACTACAAAAATCTGTTAAGTTTACTATAATCTGGTAAAAATCTCTGAGCAGTGCAGTTAAAGTTGACTATGTCCATAGTAACCTCGACTACAAAGCATTGTATTTCAATCCGTGGCACCCACCGTACAACACAGTGTGGTCAAAAATACAATGCGAAACTTGTCAAATCAAGCATGTTTCTAGTCATAAATACTGCAACTGTGGTTAAATAAACCGATTATATTTTCTTGTGTAGTGATGTTGACTATGTTTTGGTAGAGTTGACAGAATAATGTAGTCGGTTGAAAATCGTTGGTGCAGTTCTTAATTTTACCATGGATTCAGTAATTTCAACAATAAAATTCGTTTCAGTGTAACATGTGAACTCTGCCTCTATCAGAAAATTCTAATAAATCATAATTTATTCTCCTACACTTTCCCTAACACAAAGTATTCCTATTTAATAAGACAAGTGCAAAAGCACAAATAAAAGTGTGGGACCGCATCGAATCATGTTGATGCCCTCAGAGCACTCATTTTTCGATTTACGAAATATGAGTCCGCTGAAAACACCGACCCGACTCGACGCAATCGCGCACCTCTACCGGCACCTCCGCACATGTAAAAACTTCTGCGATAATCCTGTGGTGTGAAAGAAATGCGCAATATTATTTTGATTACAATCCTACACTCAAAATAATCCAAACGTCATTGTTACGTGAAAACATACGTGATTTTTTTCCATCGCACTTTTCACGTAGCTCCTACGCAAACCATAGGTAGCCCAGAATGAACGCATGAACTTTGGAAGTTCGTCCATTCCACCGTCGCTAAACCTAAGAGCTACGTGGATTTTCCGGTAGCCTGTACGAAGCGTTTCAATAGGATCTAGATGGTTTTGCATTAAATTTAACTGTAATAAAGACCAACCTTATTTCTAATAGAATTTGGAAGAAAACTAATTCCCAATTGGAAAATGTAAACAAACTTAAAAGATTGTGATATTTTTATTGTCAATCTAAGTATTTTGAATCCTGTTTCCTCAATTTTGTGAGTTTGATCTGTCTTGTTGTAGCCTTCGCATGCTATAATTGATAGAGATTATAAATCACGTGTAAAATATGAAGTAATGCAGGGATTCTTCGGTATTCGAAGCATATTTACCTTGAAATCAATATTACACAGTGTTT